>NW_026729044.1:127500-257967 GCF_030272615.1 Cryptomeria japonica | reverse complement strand
AGATTATAGAATTTCCCACTTGAGAGATTGTAAAAAAAAAAAATTTAAAATGAAGGAAACGCGGGTGCCAAGGTGTGCGCAGCCCAGCCAAGGTGTGCGCACCAAGGCGCCCACCCTGGCGAAGGTGCACGCAAGGTGCGCACCCGAGGCAAACCGGACAATTAACCCAACTTTCGACTTCGCGCGCACCTTGGAGCGCACTTCGGAGCGCTCCTTGGTGCGCACCAATCTTGGGCACCTCGGAGTGCACCATGGCGCCCACCAAGGTGCGCACCCGGGGCAAACCGAGCTCCGACTTCGTGCGCACCTTGGAGCGCACGAAAGGTGCGCACCATGGCGCCCACCAAGGTGCGCAGCCCAGCCAAGGCGTGCGCATCAAGGTGCGCACCCTGGCGAAGGTGCGCACCCGGGGCAAACCGAGCTCCGACTTCGTGCGCACCTTGGAGCGCACAAAAGGTGCGCAACCCAGCCAAGGTGTGCGCACCCCGGTCAAACCGAGCTCCGAATCGTGCGCACCAGAGGTGCACGCCATCGTGCGCACCTTGGAGCACACTTCGGAGCCCTCCTTGGTGCGCGCCGATGTTGCGCACCTCGGAGCGCACCCGGGGAAAACAATGCAATTAACCCGACTTTCGACTTCGTGGGCACCTCGGAGCGCTCTCGGGTTCGCACCTCGGAGCACACCGAGGTGCGCACCTTTGATGCGCTGCCTTCACCAATTTCCAGAAAAGGCAAGAAAACATTGAGAAGGTGTGCGCACCGAGGTGCCCACCCTGGCGAAGGTGCACGCGAGGTGCGCACCCGGGGCAAACCGGGCTCCGACTTCGTGCACGCCGCACCTTGGAGCACACTTCGGAGCGCTCCTTGGTGCGCACCAGGGCGCGCAACCCAGCCGAGGTGCCCACCCCGGCGAAGGTGCACGCGAGGTGCGCACCCGGGGCAAACCGGGCTCCGACTTCGTGCACGCCATGGTGCCCACCGCGGCGAAGGTGCACGCGAGGTGCGCACCCGGGGCAAACCGGGCTCCGACTTCGTGCACGCCGCACCTTGGAGCACACTTCGGAGCGCTCCTTGGTGCGCACCATGGTGCCCACCAGGGCGCGCAACCCCGCCGAAGGTGCACGCGAGGTGCGCACCCGGGGCAAACCGGGCTCCGACTTCGTGCACGCCGCACCTTGGAGCACACTTCGGAGCGCTCCTTGGTGCGCACCATGGTGCCCACCAGGGCGCGCAACCCCGCCGAAGGTGCACGCGAGGTGCGCACCCGGGGCAAACCGGGCTCCGACTTCGTGCACGCCATGGTGCGCACCGCGGCGAAGGTGCGCACCCGGGGCAAACCGGGCTCCGACTTCGTGCACGCCGCACCTTGGAGCACACTTCGGAGCGCTCCTTGGTGCGCACCAGGGCGCGCAACCCAGCCGAGGTGCCCACCCCGGCGAAGGTGCACGCGAGGTGCGTACCCGGGGCAAACCGGGCTCCGACTTCGTGCACGCCGCACCTTGGAGCACACTTCGGAGCGCTCCTTGGTGCGCACCATGGTGCCCACCAGGCCGCGCAACCCAGCCAAGGTGTGCGCACCAAGGTGCACGCGAGGTGCGCACCCGGGGCAAACCGGGGTCCGACTTCGTGCACGCCGCACCTTGGAGCACACATCGGGGCGCTCCCGGGTTCGCACCGGCGTTGCGCACCGTGGTGGGCACCTCGGAGCACACCAAGGTGGGCAGCGAGGTGCGCACCTTTGATGCGATGCCTTCACTAATTTCCATAAAAGGCAAAAAAAAAACGAGATTTTAAAATTTCCGTTTTGAAAGATAGTGAGAAAAAGGGAATGCTGGTGCCATCTTGAGCCCGCCCTGGTGCGCAGCCCAGCCAAGGTGTGCGCACCAAGGTGCCCACCCTGGCGAAGGTGCGCGCCCGGGCAATTAACCCAACTTCCAACTTCGCGCGCGCCAGGGTGGGAGCGCACCCAACAACCGGGCCTGGGAAGAGCCAATGCGAGAAACCCCACCAAACGCTCTGACAAAAAAAGAGGGGGCGCTCCAGTAACCCCGCTTCGGAGCGCACCCTGGGCAAACCCAGCCAAGGTGCCCACCCCGGCCAAGGTGCAGGCGAGGTGCGCACCCGGGGCAAACCGGGCTCCGACAACGTGCACGCCGCACCTTGGAGCACACTTCGTAGCGCTCCCGGGTGCGCACCTCAGAGCACACCAAGGTGGGCAGCGAGGTGCGCACCTTTGATGCGCTGCCTTCACTAATTTCCAGAAAAGGCAAAAAAAAAAGGAGATTTTAAAATTTCCGTTTTGAAAGATAGTGAAAAAAACGGAACGCGCGTGCCATCTTGAGCCCGCCCTGGTGCGCAGCCCAGGTAAGGTGCCCACCCTGGCAAAGGTGCGCACCCGGGCAATTAACCCTACTTCCGACTTCGTGCGCGCCAGGGTGGCAACCGGGCCTCGGAAGAGCCAATGCGAGAAACCCCACCAAACGCTCCGACAAAAAAAGAGGCGGCGCTCCAATAACCCCGCTTCGGAGCGCAGCCGGGGCAAACCCAGCCAAGGTGCCCACCCCGACGAAGGTGCACGCGAGGTGCGCACCCGGGGCAAACCGGGCTCCGACAACGTGCACGCAGCACCTTGGAGCACACTTCGAAGCACTCCCGGGTGCCCACCGGCGTTGCGCACCGTGGTGGGCAGCGAGGTGCGCACCTTTGATGCGCTGCCTTCACTAATTTCCAGAAAAAGGCAAAAAAAAATGAGATTTTAAAATTTCCGTTTTGAAAGATAGTGAAAAAAAAGGAACGCGGGTGCCATCTTGAGCCCGCCCTGGTGCGCAGCCCAGGCAAGGCATGCGCACCAAGGTGCCCACCCGAGGTGCACACCCGGGGCAAACCGGGCTCCGACTTCGTGCAGGCCGCACCTTGGAGCACACTTCGGAGCGCTCCTTGGTGCGCACCATGGTGCCCACCAGGGCGCGCAACCCAGCCAAGGTCTGCACACTAAGGTGCCCACCCCGGCGAAGGTGCACGCGAGGTGCGCACCCGGGGCAAACCGGGCTCCGACTTCGTGCACGCCATGGTGCCCACCGCGGCGAAGGTGCACGCGAGGTGCGCACCCGGGGCAAACCGGGCTCCGACTTCGTGCACGCCGCACCTTGGAGCACACTTCGGAGCGCTCCTTGGTGCGCACCATGGTGCCCACCAGGGCGCGCAACCCAGCCAAGGTGTGCGCACCAAGGTGCACGCGAGGTGCGCACCCGGGGCAAACCGGGGTCCGACTTCGTGCACGCCGCACCTTGGAGCACACATCGGAGCGCTCCCAGGTTCGCACCAGCGTTGCGCACCTTTGATGCGCTGCCTTCACTAATTTCCAGAAAAGGCAAAAAAAAACGATATTTTAAAATTTCCGTTCTGAAAGATAGTGAAAAAAACGGAACGCGGGTGCCATCTTGAGCCCTTCCTGGTGCGCAGCCCAGGCAAGTTGTGCGCACCAAGGTGCCCACCCTGGCGGAGGTGCGCGCCCGGGGCAAACCGGGCTCCGACTTCGTGCACTGCATGGTGCCCACCAAGGCGCGCAACCCAGCCAAGGTGCCCACCGCAGCGAAGGTGCACGCGAGGTGCACACCCGGGGCAAACCGGGCTCCGACTTCGTGCACGCCGCACCTTGGAGCACACTTCAGAGCGCTCCTTGGTGCGCACCAGGGCGCGCAACCCAGCCGAGGTGCCCACCCCGGCGAAGGTGCACGCGAGGTGCGCACCCGGGGCAAACCGGGCTCCGACTTCGTGCACGCCATGGTGCCCACCGCGGCGAAGGTGCGCACCCGGGGCAAACCGGGCTCCGACTTCGTGCACGCCGCACCTTGGAGCACACTTCGGAGCGCTCCTTGGTGCGCACCATGGTGCCCACCAGGCCGCGCAACCCAGCCAAGGTGTGCGCACCAAGGTGCACGCGAGGTGCGCACCCGGGGCAAACCGGGGTCCGACTTCGTGCACGCCGCACCTTGGAGCACACATCGGGGCGCTCCCGGGTTCGCACCGGCGTTGCGCACCGTGGTGGGCACCTCGGAGCACACCAAGGTGGGCAGCGAGGTGCGCACCTTTGATGCGATGCCTTCACTAATTTCCATAAAAGGCAAAAAAAAAACGAGATTTTAAAATTTCCGTTTTGAAAGATAGTGAGAAAAAGGGAATGCTGGTGCCATCTTGAGCCCGCCCTGGTGCGCAGCCCAGCCAAGGTTTGCGCACCAAGGTGCCCACCCTGGCGAAGGTGCGCGCCCGGGCAATTAACCCAACTTCCAACTTCGCGCGCGCCAGGGTGGGAGCGCACCCAACAACCGGGCCTGGGAAGAGCCAATGCGAGAAACCCCACCAAACTCTCTGACAAAAAAAGAGGGGGCGCTCCAGTAACCCCGCTTCGGAGCGCACCCTGGGCAAACCCAGCCAAGGTGCCCACCCCGGCCAAGGTGCAGGCGAGGTGCGCACCCGGGGCAAACCGGGCTCCGACAACGTGCACGCCGCACCTTGGAGCACACTTCGTAGCGCTCCCGGGTGCGCACCTCAGAGCACACCAAGGTGGGCAGCGAGGTGCGCACCTTTGATGCGCTGCCTTCACTAATTTCCAGAAAAGGCAAAAAAAAAAGGAGATTTTAAAATTTCCGTTTTGAAAGATAGTGAAAAAAACGGAACGCGCGTGCCATCTTGAGCCCGCCCTGGTGCGCAGCCCAGGTAAGGTGCCACCCTGGCAAAGGTGCGCACCCGGGCAATTAACCCTACTTCCGACTTCGTGCGCGCCAGGGTGGCAACCGGGCCTCGGAAGAGCCAATGCGAGAAACCCCACCAAACGCTCCGACAAAAAAAGAGGCGGCGCTCCAATAACCCCGCTTCGGAGCGCAGCCGGGGCAAACCAAGCCAAGGTGCCCACCCCGACGAAGGTGCACGCGAGGTGCGCACCCGGGGCAAACCGGGCTCCGACAACGTGCACGCAGCACCTTGGAGCACACTTCGAAGCACTCCCGGGTGCCCACCGGCGTTGCGCACCGTGGTGGGCAGCGAGGTGCGCACCTTTGATGCGCTGCCTTCACTAATTTCCAGAAAAAGGCAAAAAAAAATGAGATTTTAAAATTTCCGTTTTGAAAGATAGTGAAAAAAAAGGAACGCGGGTGCCATCTTGAGCCCGCCCTGGTGCGCAGCCCAGGCAAGGCATGCGCACCAAGGTGCCCACCCGAGGTGCACACCCGGGGCAAACCGGGCTCCGACTTCGTGCAGGCCGCACCTTGGAGCACACTTCGGAGCGCTCCTTGGTGCGCACCATGGTGCCCACCAGGGCGCACCCGAGGCAAACCGGGCTCCGACTTCGTGCACGCCGCACCTTGGAGCACACATCGGAGCGCTCCCAGGTTCGCACCAGCGTTGCGCACCTTTGATGCGCTGCCTTCACTAATTTCCAGAAAAGGCAAAAAAAAACGATATTTTAAAATTTCCGTTCTGAAAGATAGTGAAAAAAACGGAACGCGGGTGCCATCTTGAGCCCTTCCTGATGCGCAGCCCAGGCAAGTTGTGCGCACCAAGGTGCCCACCCTGGCGGAGGTGCGCGCCCGGGGCAAACCGGGCTCCGACTTCGTGCACTGCATGGTGCCCACCAAGGCGCGCAACCCAGCCAAGGTGCCCACCGCAGCGAAGGTGCACGCGAGGTGCGCACCCGAGGTGCACACCCGGGGCAAACCGGGCTCCGACTTCGTGCACGCCGCACCTTGGAGCACACTTCAGAGCGCTCCTTGGTACGCACCAGGGCGCGCAACCCAGCCAAGGTGCTCACCCCGGCGAAGGTGCACGCGAGGTGCGCACCCGGGGCAAACCGGGCTCGGACTTCGTGCACGCCGCACCTTGGAGCACACATCGGAGCGCTCCCGGGTTCGCACCAGCATTGCGCACCTTTGATGCGCTGCCTTCACTAATTTCCAGAAAAGGCAAAAAAAAGAAAAAAATGAGATTTTAAAATTTCCGTTTTGAAAGATAGTGAAAAAAACGGAACGCGGGTGCCATCTTGAGCCCGCCCTGGTGTGCAGCCCAGGCAAGTTGTGCGCACCAAGGCACCCACCCTGGCCAAGGTGGGTCACGGGGTGGGTCCTAGGGTGGGTAACGGGGTGGGTACTAAGGTGCGTGCCAAGGTGGGTCATAGGGTGGGTGCCAAGGTGGGCACCAGGGTGGGTGTGCACCAACCCTAGCCAGGGTAGGTCACGGGGTGGTTGTCGGGGTGGGCGTCAAGGAGCCAAGGTGGGTGGCAAGTAGCCAAGTTGCGTGCCAAGGTGGGTGTCGGGGTGGGTGCCAAGGATCCAAGGTGGGTGCCAAGGAACCAAGGTGGGTGTCTGGGTGGGTGCCGAGGTGGGAGCCAGGGTGGGTCCCAAGGTGAGTGCAAAGGTGGGTGCCAGGGTCAAGGTGAGTGCCAATGTGGGTTCCAAGGTGCCAGGGTCAGGGTGAGTGCCAATGTGGGTTCAAAGGTGCTAAGTTGGGTGCGAGGTTGGGTGCGAGGGTGGGTGGGTGCCAAGGTGTGCTAGGTGGAAGCCCGGGTGGGTCGGCATCCCATGGGTGTCGAGTTGGGTGCCTGATGGGTGCTTCTTGTCAAGTTTTAGTCGTCGGGACTCATTTCGAGCCTTAGAGGTCGTTTCTTGTCCGGTTGCCCTGTCTTCGACCTGGGAACCCAATTTTGGTCCTCGGGTCCCATTTTTTTTTGTCTCGCATCCCACTTTTGGCCTGTGGCCTTTTCGGGGTCGATTCTCGTTTTGGGCATCAGAGCATGTTTCTTCTCCTAAAACCCAATATTTGTTTATTAAGTCTCGGAACACATTTTTGTTCTCGTGGACCCATCATGGGTCTTGGAACGCATTTGTGGTCCTTGGGTCCCATTTTGCATCCCGAAACTTGTGTTTTGGTGCTTGATCCCTATTTTGGGTGCCCACCTTGCACCAAGTGCGCACCCGGGGCAAACCGAGCGCCTTGGTGCACCGGGGCAAGATCGAGCGTGCACCCGAGGCGCCCCGAACATGCACCAAGGTGCACTCGGCCCACATGTGAGCGCAGGTCGTTGCGCCCGAGGTGGTGTGTGGGCACCGCGTTGCAGACGGGACACTGCACGCACACGACGCCCCCTCCAGGTGCACGCACGTAGGCCGGGCCGGGTGCACACCCGACGCCCTAGCAAGGTGCGCGCACCCGGGCAGGGCTCACACTTGGCGAACGGGGCGCACTTCGCGAGGGAGGGTGTGCACCTCGACGGGGGTGGGTGGCCGGGGTGGATTCGCACGTGGGTCGCGGTTTGCTAAGTACACACTGCGACAAGCTCATAACGGGTGCGATCATACCAGCGTTAGTGCACCGGATCCCATCAGAACTCCGCAGTTAAGCGCGCTTGGGCCGGAGTAGTACTGGGATGGGTGACCTCCCGGGAAGTCCCGGTGTTGCACCCTTTTTTAGTTTTTCGCCGGGCGTCGCAATGCTATTTGAATAAACCTTTTGCCCGTTTGCGTTCTCGTCGGGGCCGGGCCGGGCCGGGGTGCGCTGCCCGCACTACCGCGCGCGCGGGGGCGACACCGAGCGCGCACCCGAGGCGCCCCGAGCACACAGGCCACGGTGCAACCCGGGCGTTGTGCGCGCACCCCGGTGCGCCCGAGGTGCTGCGCGCGCACCCAGGTGAAATCGGTGTGCACCTCGGCCAGTGCGCGCTCGGTCGAGTCGCGCACGTTGGCCAAGGTGCACGGTGATGTTTCTTACTCTAAGGTTCCGCACCAGACGCCCGGGACAGGTGAGCGAAGCTGGGCGGGGCCGGGTGCGCGGCCGGGGCAGGTGCACGCAGCTGGAGAGAGCTTTGGAGCACACTTCGGAGCGCACCAATGATGCGCTCCATTCAAAAGTTTCCTGAAAAGGCAAAAAAAGTTGAGATTATAGAATTTCCCACTTGAGAGATTGTAAAAAAAAAAAATTTAAAATGAAGGAAACGCGGGTGCCAAGGTGTGCGCAGCCCAGCCAAGGTGTGCGCACCAAGGCGCCCACCCTGGCGAAGGTGCACGCAAGGTGCGCACCCGAGGCAAACCGGACAATTAACCCAACTTTCGACTTCGCGCGCACCTTGGAGCGCACTTCGGAGCGCTCCTTGGTGCGCACCAATCTTGGGCACCTCGGAGTGCACCATGGCGCCCACCAAGGTGCGCACCCGGGGCAAACCGAGCTCCGACTTCGTGCGCACCTTGGAGCGCACGAAAGGTGCGCACCATGGCGCCCACCAAGGTGCGCAGCCCAGCCAAGGCGTGCGCATCAAGGTGCGCACCCTGGCGAAGGTGCGCACCCGGGGCAAACCGAGCTCCGACTTCGTGCGCACCTTGGAGCGCACAAAAGGTGCGCAACCCAGCCAAGGTGTGCGCACCCCGGTCAAACCGAGCTCCGAATCGTGCGCACCAGAGGTGCACGCCATCGTGCGCACCTTGGAGCACACTTCGGAGCCCTCCTTGGTGCGCGCCGATGTTGCGCACCTCGGAGCGCACCCGGGGAAAACAATGCAATTAACCCGACTTTCGACTTCGTGGGCACCTCGGAGCGCTCTCGGGTTCGCACCTCGGAGCACACCGAGGTGCGCACCTTTGATGCGCTGCCTTCACCAATTTCCAGAAAAGGCAAGAAAACATTGAGAAGGTGTGCGCACCGAGGTGCCCACCCTGGCGAAGGTGCACGCGAGGTGCGCACCCGGGGCAAACCGGGCTCCGACTTCGTGCACGCCGCACCTTGGAGCACACTTCGGAGCGCTCCTTGGTGCGCACCAGGGCGCGCAACCCAGCCGAGGTGCCCACCCCGGCGAAGGTGCACGCGAGGTGCGCACCCGGGGCAAACCGGGCTCCGACTTCGTGCACGCCATGGTGCCCACCGCGGCGAAGGTGCACGCGAGGTGCGCACCCGGGGCAAACCGGGCTCCGACTTCGTGCACGCCGCACCTTGGAGCACACTTCGGAGCGCTCCTTGGTGCGCACCATGGTGCCCACCAGGGCGCGCAACCCCGCCGAAGGTGCACGCGAGGTGCGCACCCGGGGCAAACCGGGCTCCGACTTCGTGCACGCCGCACCTTGGAGCACACTTCGGAGCGCTCCTTGGTGCGCACCATGGTGCCCACCAGGGCGCGCAACCCCGCCGAAGGTGCACGCGAGGTGCGCACCCGGGGCAAACCGGGCTCCGACTTCGTGCACGCCATGGTGCGCACCGCGGCGAAGGTGCGCACCCGGGGCAAACCGGGCTCCGACTTCGTGCACGCCGCACCTTGGAGCACACTTCGGAGCGCTCCTTGGTGCGCACCAGGGCGCGCAACCCAGCCGAGGTGCCCACCCCGGCGAAGGTGCACGCGAGGTGCGTACCCGGGGCAAACCGGGCTCCGACTTCGTGCACGCCGCACCTTGGAGCACACTTCGGAGCGCTCCTTGGTGCGCACCATGGTGCCCACCAGGCCGCGCAACCCAGCCAAGGTGTGCGCACCAAGGTGCACGCGAGGTGCGCACCCGGGGCAAACCGGGGTCCGACTTCGTGCACGCCGCACCTTGGAGCACACATCGGGGCGCTCCCGGGTTCGCACCGGCGTTGCGCACCGTGGTGGGCACCTCGGAGCACACCAAGGTGGGCAGCGAGGTGCGCACCTTTGATGCGATGCCTTCACTAATTTCCATAAAAGGCAAAAAAAAAACGAGATTTTAAAATTTCCGTTTTGAAAGATAGTGAGAAAAAGGGAATGCTGGTGCCATCTTGAGCCCGCCCTGGTGCGCAGCCCAGCCAAGGTGTGCGCACCAAGGTGCCCACCCTGGCGAAGGTGCGCGCCCGGGCAATTAACCCAACTTCCAACTTCGCGCGCGCCAGGGTGGGAGCGCACCCAACAACCGGGCCTGGGAAGAGCCAATGCGAGAAACCCCACCAAACGCTCTGACAAAAAAAGAGGGGGCGCTCCAGTAACCCCGCTTCGGAGCGCACCCTGGGCAAACCCAGCCAAGGTGCCCACCCCGGCCAAGGTGCAGGCGAGGTGCGCACCCGGGGCAAACCGGGCTCCGACAACGTGCACGCCGCACCTTGGAGCACACTTCGTAGCGCTCCCGGGTGCGCACCTCAGAGCACACCAAGGTGGGCAGCGAGGTGCGCACCTTTGATGCGCTGCCTTCACTAATTTCCAGAAAAGGCAAAAAAAAAAGGAGATTTTAAAATTTCCGTTTTGAAAGATAGTGAAAAAAACGGAACGCGCGTGCCATCTTGAGCCCGCCCTGGTGCGCAGCCCAGGTAAGGTGCCCACCCTGGCAAAGGTGCGCACCCGGGCAATTAACCCTACTTCCGACTTCGTGCGCGCCAGGGTGGCAACCGGGCCTCGGAAGAGCCAATGCGAGAAACCCCACCAAACGCTCCGACAAAAAAAGAGGCGGCGCTCCAATAACCCCGCTTCGGAGCGCAGCCGGGGCAAACCCAGCCAAGGTGCCCACCCCGACGAAGGTGCACGCGAGGTGCGCACCCGGGGCAAACCGGGCTCCGACAACGTGCACGCAGCACCTTGGAGCACACTTCGAAGCACTCCCGGGTGCCCACCGGCGTTGCGCACCGTGGTGGGCAGCGAGGTGCGCACCTTTGATGCGCTGCCTTCACTAATTTCCAGAAAAAGGCAAAAAAAAATGAGATTTTAAAATTTCCGTTTTGAAAGATAGTGAAAAAAAAGGAACGCGGGTGCCATCTTGAGCCCGCCCTGGTGCGCAGCCCAGGCAAGGCATGCGCACCAAGGTGCCCACCCGAGGTGCACACCCGGGGCAAACCGGGCTCCGACTTCGTGCAGGCCGCACCTTGGAGCACACTTCGGAGCGCTCCTTGGTGCGCACCATGGTGCCCACCAGGGCGCGCAACCCAGCCAAGGTCTGCACACTAAGGTGCCCACCCCGGCGAAGGTGCACGCGAGGTGCGCACCCGGGGCAAACCGGGCTCCGACTTCGTGCACGCCATGGTGCCCACCGCGGCGAAGGTGCACGCGAGGTGCGCACCCGGGGCAAACCGGGCTCCGACTTCGTGCACGCCGCACCTTGGAGCACACTTCGGAGCGCTCCTTGGTGCGCACCATGGTGCCCACCAGGGCGCGCAACCCAGCCAAGGTGTGCGCACCAAGGTGCACGCGAGGTGCGCACCCGGGGCAAACCGGGGTCCGACTTCGTGCACGCCGCACCTTGGAGCACACATCGGAGCGCTCCCAGGTTCGCACCAGCGTTGCGCACCTTTGATGCGCTGCCTTCACTAATTTCCAGAAAAGGCAAAAAAAAACGATATTTTAAAATTTCCGTTCTGAAAGATAGTGAAAAAAACGGAACGCGGGTGCCATCTTGAGCCCTTCCTGGTGCGCAGCCCAGGCAAGTTGTGCGCACCAAGGTGCCCACCCTGGCGGAGGTGCGCGCCCGGGGCAAACCGGGCTCCGACTTCGTGCACTGCATGGTGCCCACCAAGGCGCGCAACCCAGCCAAGGTGCCCACCGCAGCGAAGGTGCACGCGAGGTGCACACCCGGGGCAAACCGGGCTCCGACTTCGTGCACGCCGCACCTTGGAGCACACTTCAGAGCGCTCCTTGGTGCGCACCAGGGCGCGCAACCCAGCCGAGGTGCCCACCCCGGCGAAGGTGCACGCGAGGTGCGCACCCGGGGCAAACCGGGCTCCGACTTCGTGCACGCCATGGTGCCCACCGCGGCGAAGGTGCGCACCCGGGGCAAACCGGGCTCCGACTTCGTGCACAGCCGCACCTTGGAGCACACTTCGGAGCGCTCCTTGGTGCGCACCATGGTGCCCACCAGGCCGCGCAACCCAGCCAAGGTGTGCGCACCAAGGTGCACGCGAGGTGCGCACCCGGGGCAAACCGGGGTCCGACTTCGTGCACGCCGCACCTTGGAGCACACATCGGGGCGCTCCCGGGTTCGCACCGGCGTTGCGCACCGTGGTGGGCACCTCGGAGCACACCAAGGTGGGCAGCGAGGTGCGCACCTTTGATGCGATGCCTTCACTAATTTCCATAAAAGGCAAAAAAAAAACGAGATTTTAAAATTTCCGTTTTGAAAGATAGTGAGAAAAAGGGAATGCTGGTGCCATCTTGAGCCCGCCCTGGTGCGCAGCCCAGCCAAGGTTTGCGCACCAAGGTGCCCACCCTGGCGAAGGTGCGCGCCCGGGCAATTAACCCAACTTCCAACTTCGCGCGCGCCAGGGTGGGAGCGCACCCAACAACCGGGCCTGGGAAGAGCCAATGCGAGAAACCCCACCAAACTCTCTGACAAAAAAAGAGGGGGCGCTCCAGTAACCCCGCTTCGGAGCGCACCCTGGGCAAACCCAGCCAAGGTGCCCACCCCGGCCAAGGTGCAGGCGAGGTGCGCACCCGGGGCAAACCGGGCTCCGACAACGTGCACGCCGCACCTTGGAGCACACTTCGTAGCGCTCCCGGGTGCGCACCTCAGAGCACACCAAGGTGGGCAGCGAGGTGCGCACCTTTGATGCGCTGCCTTCACTAATTTCCAGAAAAGGCAAAAAAAAAAGGAGATTTTAAAATTTCCGTTTTGAAAGATAGTGAAAAAAACGGAACGCGCGTGCCATCTTGAGCCCGCCCTGGTGCGCAGCCCAGGTAAGGTGCCACCCTGGCAAAGGTGCGCACCCGGGCAATTAACCCTACTTCCGACTTCGTGCGCGCCAGGGTGGCAACCGGGCCTCGGAAGAGCCAATGCGAGAAACCCCACCAAACGCTCCGACAAAAAAAGAGGCGGCGCTCCAATAACCCCGCTTCGGAGCGCAGCCGGGGCAAACCAAGCCAAGGTGCCCACCCCGACGAAGGTGCACGCGAGGTGCGCACCCGGGGCAAACCGGGCTCCGACAACGTGCACGCAGCACCTTGGAGCACACTTCGAAGCACTCCCGGGTGCCCACCGGCGTTGCGCACCGTGGTGGGCAGCGAGGTGCGCACCTTTGATGCGCTGCCTTCACTAATTTCCAGAAAAAGGCAAAAAAAAATGAGATTTTAAAATTTCCGTTTTGAAAGATAGTGAAAAAAAAGGAACGCGGGTGCCATCTTGAGCCCGCCCTGGTGCGCAGCCCAGGCAAGGCATGCGCACCAAGGTGCCCACCCGAGGTGCACACCCGGGGCAAACCGGGCTCCGACTTCGTGCAGGCCGCACCTTGGAGCACACTTCGGAGCGCTCCTTGGTGCGCACCATGGTGCCCACCAGGGCGCACCCGAGGCAAACCGGGCTCCGACTTCGTGCACGCCGCACCTTGGAGCACACATCGGAGCGCTCCCAGGTTCGCACCAGCGTTGCGCACCTTTGATGCGCTGCCTTCACTAATTTCCAGAAAAGGCAAAAAAAAACGATATTTTAAAATTTCCGTTCTGAAAGATAGTGAAAAAAACGGAACGCGGGTGCCATCTTGAGCCCTTCCTGATGCGCAGCCCAGGCAAGTTGTGCGCACCAAGGTGCCCACCCTGGCGGAGGTGCGCGCCCGGGGCAAACCGGGCTCCGACTTCGTGCACTGCATGGTGCCCACCAAGGCGCGCAACCCAGCCAAGGTGCCCACCGCAGCGAAGGTGCACGCGAGGTGCGCACCCGAGGTGCACACCCGGGGCAAACCGGGCTCCGACTTCGTGCACGCCGCACCTTGGAGCACACTTCAGAGCGCTCCTTGGTACGCACCAGGGCGCGCAACCCAGCCAAGGTGCTCACCCCGGCGAAGGTGCACGCGAGGTGCGCACCCGGGGCAAACCGGGCTCGGACTTCGTGCACGCCGCACCTTGGAGCACACATCGGAGCGCTCCCGGGTTCGCACCAGCATTGCGCACCTTTGATGCGCTGCCTTCACTAATTTCCAGAAAAGGCAAAAAAAAGAAAAAAATGAGATTTTAAAATTTCCGTTTTGAAAGATAGTGAAAAAAACGGAACGCGGGTGCCATCTTGAGCCCGCCCTGGTGTGCAGCCCAGGCAAGTTGTGCGCACCAAGGCACCCACCCTGGCCAAGGTGGGTCACGGGGTGGGTCCTAGGGTGGGTAACGGGGTGGGTACTAAGGTGCGTGCCAAGGTGGGTCATAGGGTGGGTGCCAAGGTGGGCACCAGGGTGGGTGTGCACCAACCCTAGCCAGGGTAGGTCACGGGGTGGTTGTCGGGGTGGGCGTCAAGGAGCCAAGGTGGGTGGCAAGTAGCCAAGTTGCGTGCCAAGGTGGGTGTCGGGGTGGGTGCCAAGGATCCAAGGTGGGTGCCAAGGAACCAAGGTGGGTGTCTGGGTGGGTGCCGAGGTGGGAGCCAGGGTGGGTCCCAAGGTGAGTGCAAAGGTGGGTGCCAGGGTCAAGGTGAGTGCCAATGTGGGTTCCAAGGTGCCAGGGTCAGGGTGAGTGCCAATGTGGGTTCAAAGGTGCTAAGTTGGGTGCGAGGTTGGGTGCGAGGGTGGGTGGGTGCCAAGGTGTGCTAGGTGGAAGCCCGGGTGGGTCGGCATCCCATGGGTGTCGAGTTGGGTGCCTGATGGGTGCTTCTTGTCAAGTTTTAGTCGTCGGGACTCATTTCGAGCCTTAGAGGTCGTTTCTTGTCCGGTTGCCCTGTCTTCGACCTGGGAACCCAATTTTGGTCCTCGGGTCCCATTTTTTTTTGTCTCGCATCCCACTTTTGGCCTGTGGCCTTTTCGGGGTCGATTCTCGTTTTGGGCATCAGAGCATGTTTCTTCTCCTAAAACCCAATATTTGTTTATTAAGTCTCGGAACACATTTTTGTTCTCGTGGACCCATCATGGGTCTTGGAACGCATTTGTGGTCCTTGGGTCCCATTTTGCATCCCGAAACTTGTGTTTTGGTGCTTGATCCCTATTTTGGGTGCCCACCTTGCACCAAGTGCGCACCCGGGGCAAACCGAGCGCCTTGGTGCACCGGGGCAAGATCGAGCGTGCACCCGAGGCGCCCCGAACATGCACCAAGGTGCACTCGGCCCACATGTGAGCGCAGGTCGTTGCGCCCGAGGTGGTGTGTGGGCACCGCGTTGCAGACGGGACACTGCACGCACACGACGCCCCCTCCAGGTGCACGCACGTAGGCCGGGCCGGGTGCACACCCGACGCCCTAGCAAGGTGCGCGCACCCGGGCAGGGCTCACACTTGGCGAACGGGGCGCACTTCGCGAGGGAGGGTGTGCACCTCGACGGGGGTGGGTGGCCGGGGTGGATTCGCACGTGGGTCGCGGTTTGCTAAGTACACACTGCGACAAGCTCATAACGGGTGCGATCATACCAGCGTTAGTGCACCGGATCCCATCAGAACTCCGCAGTTAAGCGCGCTTGGGCCGGAGTAGTACTGGGATGGGTGACCTCCCGGGAAGTCCCGGTGTTGCACCCTTTTTTAGTTTTTCGCCGGGCGTCGCAATGCTATTTGAATAAACCTTTTGCCCGTTTGCGTTCTCGTCGGGGCCGGGCCGGGCCGGGGTGCGCTGCCCGCACTACCGCGCGCGCGGGGGCGACACCGAGCGCGCACCCGAGGCGCCCCGAGCACACAGGCCACGGTGCAACCCGGGCGTTGTGCGCGCACCCCGGTGCGCCCGAGGTGCTGCGCGCGCACCCAGGTGAAATCGGTGTGCACCTCGGCCAGTGCGCGCTCGGTCGAGTCGCGCACGTTGGCCAAGGTGCACGGTGATGTTTCTTACTCTAAGGTTCCGCACCAGACGCCCGGGACAGGTGAGCGAAGCTGGGCGGGGCCGGGTGCGCGGCCGGGGCAGGTGCACGCAGCTGGAGAGAGCTTTGGAGCACACTTCGGAGCGCACCAATGATGCGCTCCATTCAAAAGTTTCCTGAAAAGGCAAAAAAAGTTGAGATTATAGAATTTCCCACTTGAGAGATTGTAAAAAAAAAAAATTTAAAATGAAGGAAACGCGGGTGCCAAGGTGTGCGCAGCCCAGCCAAGGTGTGCGCACCAAGGCGCCCACCCTGGCGAAGGTGCACGCAAGGTGCGCACCCGAGGCAAACCGGACAATTAACCCAACTTTCGACTTCGCGCGCACCTTGGAGCGCACTTCGGAGCGCTCCTTGGTGCGCACCAATCTTGGGCACCTCGGAGTGCACCATGGCGCCCACCAAGGTGCGCACCCGGGGCAAACCGAGCTCCGACTTCGTGCGCACCTTGGAGCGCACGAAAGGTGCGCACCATGGCGCCCACCAAGGTGCGCAGCCCAGCCAAGGCGTGCGCATCAAGGTGCGCACCCTGGCGAAGGTGCGCACCCGGGGCAAACCGAGCTCCGACTTCGTGCGCACCTTGGAGCGCACAAAAGGTGCGCAACCCAGCCAAGGTGTGCGCACCCCGGTCAAACCGAGCTCCGAATCGTGCGCACCAGAGGTGCACGCCATCGTGCGCACCTTGGAGCACACTTCGGAGCCCTCCTTGGTGCGCGCCGATGTTGCGCACCTCGGAGCGCACCCGGGGAAAACAATGCAATTAACCCGACTTTCGACTTCGTGGGCACCTCGGAGCGCTCTCGGGTTCGCACCTCGGAGCACACCGAGGTGCGCACCTTTGATGCGCTGCCTTCACCAATTTCCAGAAAAGGCAAGAAAACATTGAGAAGGTGTGCGCACCGAGGTGCCCACCCTGGCGAAGGTGCACGCGAGGTGCGCACCCGGGGCAAACCGGGCTCCGACTTCGTGCACGCCGCACCTTGGAGCACACTTCGGAGCGCTCCTTGGTGCGCACCAGGGCGCGCAACCCAGCCGAGGTGCCCACCCCGGCGAAGGTGCACGCGAGGTGCGCACCCGGGGCAAACCGGGCTCCGACTTCGTGCACGCCATGGTGCCCACCGCGGCGAAGGTGCACGCGAGGTGCGCACCCGGGGCAAACCGGGCTCCGACTTCGTGCACGCCGCACCTTGGAGCACACTTCGGAGCGCTCCTTGGTGCGCACCATGGTGCCCACCAGGGCGCGCAACCCCGCCGAAGGTGCACGCGAGGTGCGCACCCGGGGCAAACCGGGCTCCGACTTCGTGCACGCCGCACCTTGGAGCACACTTCGGAGCGCTCCTTGGTGCGCACCATGGTGCCCACCAGGGCGCGCAACCCCGCCGAAGGTGCACGCGAGGTGCGCACCCGGGGCAAACCGGGCTCCGACTTCGTGCACGCCATGGTGCGCACCGCGGCGAAGGTGCGCACCCGGGGCAAACCGGGCTCCGACTTCGTGCACGCCGCACCTTGGAGCACACTTCGGAGCGCTCCTTGGTGCGCACCAGGGCGCGCAACCCAGCCGAGGTGCCCACCCCGGCGAAGGTGCACGCGAGGTGCGTACCCGGGGCAAACCGGGCTCCGACTTCGTGCACGCCGCACCTTGGAGCACACTTCGGAGCGCTCCTTGGTGCGCACCATGGTGCCCACCAGGCCGCGCAACCCAGCCAAGGTGTGCGCACCAAGGTGCACGCGAGGTGCGCACCCGGGGCAAACCGGGGTCCGACTTCGTGCACGCCGCACCTTGGAGCACACATCGGGGCGCTCCCGGGTTCGCACCGGCGTTGCGCACCGTGGTGGGCACCTCGGAGCACACCAAGGTGGGCAGCGAGGTGCGCACCTTTGATGCGATGCCTTCACTAATTTCCATAAAAGGCAAAAAAAAAACGAGATTTTAAAATTTCCGTTTTGAAAGATAGTGAGAAAAAGGGAATGCTGGTGCCATCTTGAGCCCGCCCTGGTGCGCAGCCCAGCCAAGGTGTGCGCACCAAGGTGCCCACCCTGGCGAAGGTGCGCGCCCGGGCAATTAACCCAACTTCCAACTTCGCGCGCGCCAGGGTGGGAGCGCACCCAACAACCGGGCCTGGGAAGAGCCAATGCGAGAAACCCCACCAAACGCTCTGACAAAAAAAGAGGGGGCGCTCCAGTAACCCCGCTTCGGAGCGCACCCTGGGCAAACCCAGCCAAGGTGCCCACCCCGGCCAAGGTGCAGGCGAGGTGCGCACCCGGGGCAAACCGGGCTCCGACAACGTGCACGCCGCACCTTGGAGCACACTTCGTAGCGCTCCCGGGTGCGCACCTCAGAGCACACCAAGGTGGGCAGCGAGGTGCGCACCTTTGATGCGCTGCCTTCACTAATTTCCAGAAAAGGCAAAAAAAAAAGGAGATTTTAAAATTTCCGTTTTGAAAGATAGTGAAAAAAACGGAACGCGCGTGCCATCTTGAGCCCGCCCTGGTGCGCAGCCCAGGTAAGGTGCCCACCCTGGCAAAGGTGCGCACCCGGGCAATTAACCCTACTTCCGACTTCGTGCGCGCCAGGGTGGCAACCGGGCCTCGGAAGAGCCAATGCGAGAAACCCCACCAAACGCTCCGACAAAAAAAGAGGCGGCGCTCCAATAACCCCGCTTCGGAGCGCAGCCGGGGCAAACCCAGCCAAGGTGCCCACCCCGACGAAGGTGCACGCGAGGTGCGCACCCGGGGCAAACCGGGCTCCGACAACGTGCACGCAGCACCTTGGAGCACACTTCGAAGCACTCCCGGGTGCCCACCGGCGTTGCGCACCGTGGTGGGCAGCGAGGTGCGCACCTTTGATGCGCTGCCTTCACTAATTTCCAGAAAAAGGCAAAAAAAAATGAGATTTTAAAATTTCCGTTTTGAAAGATAGTGAAAAAAAAGGAACGCGGGTGCCATCTTGAGCCCGCCCTGGTGCGCAGCCCAGGCAAGGCATGCGCACCAAGGTGCCCACCCGAGGTGCACACCCGGGGCAAACCGGGCTCCGACTTCGTGCAGGCCGCACCTTGGAGCACACTTCGGAGCGCTCCTTGGTGCGCACCATGGTGCCCACCAGGGCGCGCAACCCAGCCAAGGTCTGCACACTAAGGTGCCCACCCCGGCGAAGGTGCACGCGAGGTGCGCACCCGGGGCAAACCGGGCTCCGACTTCGTGCACGCCATGGTGCCCACCGCGGCGAAGGTGCACGCGAGGTGCGCACCCGGGGCAAACCGGGCTCCGACTTCGTGCACGCCGCACCTTGGAGCACACTTCGGAGCGCTCCTTGGTGCGCACCATGGTGCCCACCAGGGCGCGCAACCCAGCCAAGGTGTGCGCACCAAGGTGCACGCGAGGTGCGCACCCGGGGCAAACCGGGGTCCGACTTCGTGCACGCCGCACCTTGGAGCACACATCGGAGCGCTCCCAGGTTCGCACCAGCGTTGCGCACCTTTGATGCGCTGCCTTCACTAATTTCCAGAAAAGGCAAAAAAAAACGATATTTTAAAATTTCCGTTCTGAAAGATAGTGAAAAAAACGGAACGCGGGTGCCATCTTGAGCCCTTCCTGGTGCGCAGCCCAGGCAAGTTGTGCGCACCAAGGTGCCCACCCTGGCGGAGGTGCGCGCCCGGGGCAAACCGGGCTCCGACTTCGTGCACTGCATGGTGCCCACCAAGGCGCGCAACCCAGCCAAGGTGCCCACCGCAGCGAAGGTGCACGCGAGGTGCACACCCGGGGCAAACCGGGCTCCGACTTCGTGCACGCCGCACCTTGGAGCACACTTCAGAGCGCTCCTTGGTGCGCACCAGGGCGCGCAACCCAGCCGAGGTGCCCACCCCGGCGAAGGTGCACGCGAGGTGCGCACCCGGGGCAAACCGGGCTCCGACTTCGTGCACGCCATGGTGCCCACCGCGGCGAAGGTGCGCACCCGGGGCAAACCGGGCTCCGACTTCGTGCACGCCGCACCTTGGAGCACACTTCGGAGCGCTCCTTGGTGCGCACCATGGTGCCCACCAGGCCGCGCAACCCAGCCAAGGTGTGCGCACCAAGGTGCACGCGAGGTGCGCACCCGGGGCAAACCGGGGTCCGACTTCGTGCACGCCGCACCTTGGAGCACACATCGGGGCGCTCCCGGGTTCGCACCGGCGTTGCGCACCGTGGTGGGCACCTCGGAGCACACCAAGGTGGGCAGCGAGGTGCGCACCTTTGATGCGATGCCTTCACTAATTTCCATAAAAGGCAAAAAAAAAACGAGATTTTAAAATTTCCGTTTTGAAAGATAGTGAGAAAAAGGGAATGCTGGTGCCATCTTGAGCCCGCCCTGGTGCGCAGCCCAGCCAAGGTTTGCGCACCAAGGTGCCCACCCTGGCGAAGGTGCGCGCACCGGGCAATTAACCCAACTTCCAACTTCGCGCGCGCCAGGGTGGGAGCGCACCCAACAACCGGGCCTGGGAAGAGCCAATGCGAGAAACCCCACCAAACTCTCTGACAAAAAAAGAGGGGGCGCTCCAGTAACCCCGCTTCGGAGCGCACCCTGGGCAAACCCAGCCAAGGTGCCCACCCCGGCCAAGGTGCAGGCGAGGTGCGCACCCGGGGCAAACCGGGCTCCGACAACGTGCACGCCGCACCTTGGAGCACACTTCGTAGCGCTCCCGGGTGCGCACCTCAGAGCACACCAAGGTGGGCAGCGAGGTGCGCACCTTTGATGCGCTGCCTTCACTAATTTCCAGAAAAGGCAAAAAAAAAAGGAGATTTTAAAATTTCCGTTTTGAAAGATAGTGAAAAAAACGGAACGCGCGTGCCATCTTGAGCCCGCCCTGGTGCGCAGCCCAGGTAAGGTGCCACCCTGGCAAAGGTGCGCACCCGGGCAATTAACCCTACTTCCGACTTCGTGCGCGCCAGGGTGGCAACCGGGCCTCGGAAGAGCCAATGCGAGAAACCCCACCAAACGCTCCGACAAAAAAAGAGGCGGCGCTCCAATAACCCCGCTTCGGAGCGCAGCCGGGGCAAACCAAGCCAAGGTGCCCACCCCGACGAAGGTGCACGCGAGGTGCGCACCCGGGGCAAACCGGGCTCCGACAACGTGCACGCAGCACCTTGGAGCACACTTCGAAGCACTCCCGGGTGCCCACCGGCGTTGCGCACCGTGGTGGGCAGCGAGGTGCGCACCTTTGATGCGCTGCCTTCACTAATTTCCAGAAAAAGGCAAAAAAAAATGAGATTTTAAAATTTCCGTTTTGAAAGATAGTGAAAAAAAAGGAACGCGGGTGCCATCTTGAGCCCGCCCTGGTGCGCAGCCCAGGCAAGGCATGCGCACCAAGGTGCCCACCCGAGGTGCACACCCGGGGCAAACCGGGCTCCGACTTCGTGCAGGCCGCACCTTGGAGCACACTTCGGAGCGCTCCTTGGTGCGCACCATGGTGCCCACCAGGGCGCACCCGAGGCAAACCGGGCTCCGACTTCGTGCACGCCGCACCTTGGAGCACACATCGGAGCGCTCCCAGGTTCGCACCAGCGTTGCGCACCTTTGATGCGCTGCCTTCACTAATTTCCAGAAAAGGCAAAAAAAAACGATATTTTAAAATTTCCGTTCTGAAAGATAGTGAAAAAAACGGAACGCGGGTGCCATCTTGAGCCCTTCCTGATGCGCAGCCCAGGCAAGTTGTGCGCACCAAGGTGCCCACCCTGGCGGAGGTGCGCGCCCGGGGCAAACCGGGCTCCGACTTCGTGCACTGCATGGTGCCCACCAAGGCGCGCAACCCAGCCAAGGTGCCCACCGCAGCGAAGGTGCACGCGAGGTGCGCACCCGAGGTGCACACCCGGGGCAAACCGGGCTCCGACTTCGTGCACGCCGCACCTTGGAGCACACTTCAGAGCGCTCCTTGGTACGCACCAGGGCGCGCAACCCAGCCAAGGTGCTCACCCCGGCGAAGGTGCACGCGAGGTGCGCACCCGGGGCAAACCGGGCTCGGACTTCGTGCACGCCGCACCTTGGAGCACACATCGGAGCGCTCCCGGGTTCGCACCAGCATTGCGCACCTTTGATGCGCTGCCTTCACTAATTTCCAGAAAAGGCAAAAAAAAGAAAAAAATGAGATTTTAAAATTTCCGTTTTGAAAGATAGTGAAAAAAACGGAACGCGGGTGCCATCTTGAGCCCGCCCTGGTGTGCAGCCCAGGCAAGTTGTGCGCACCAAGGCACCCACCCTGGCCAAGGTGGGTCACGGGGTGGGTCCTAGGGTGGGTAACGGGGTGGGTACTAAGGTGCGTGCCAAGGTGGGTCATAGGGTGGGTGCCAAGGTGGGCACCAGGGTGGGTGTGCACCAACCCTAGCCAGGGTAGGTCACGGGGTGGTTGTCGGGGTGGGCGTCAAGGAGCCAAGGTGGGTGGCAAGTAGCCAAGTTGCGTGCCAAGGTGGGTGTCGGGGTGGGTGCCAAGGATCCAAGGTGGGTGCCAAGGAACCAAGGTGGGTGTCTGGGTGGGTGCCGAGGTGGGAGCCAGGGTGGGTCCCAAGGTGAGTGCAAAGGTGGGTGCCAGGGTCAAGGTGAGTGCCAATGTGGGTTCCAAGGTGCCAGGGTCAGGGTGAGTGCCAATGTGGGTTCAAAGGTGCTAAGTTGGGTGCGAGGTTGGGTGCGAGGGTGGGTGGGTGCCAAGGTGTGCTAGGTGGAAGCCCGGGTGGGTCGGCATCCCATGGGTGTCGAGTTGGGTGCCTGATGGGTGCTTCTTGTCAAGTTTTAGTCGTCGGGACTCATTTCGAGCCTTAGAGGTCGTTTCTTGTCCGGTTGCCCTGTCTTCGACCTGGGAACCCAATTTTGGTCCTCGGGTCCCATTTTTTTTTGTCTCGCATCCCACTTTTGGCCTGTGGCCTTTTCGGGGTCGATTCTCGTTTTGGGCATCAGAGCATGTTTCTTCTCCTAAAACCCAATATTTGTTTATTAAGTCTCGGAACACATTTTTGTTCTCGTGGACCCATCATGGGTCTTGGAACGCATTTGTGGTCCTTGGGTCCCATTTTGCATCCCGAAACTTGTGTTTTGGTGCTTGATCCCTATTTTGGGTGCCCACCTTGCACCAAGTGCGCACCCGGGGCAAACCGAGCGCCTTGGTGCACCGGGGCAAGATCGAGCGTGCACCCGAGGCGCCCCGAACATGCACCAAGGTGCACTCGGCCCACATGTGAGCGCAGGTCGTTGCGCCCGAGGTGGTGTGTGGGCACCGCGTTGCAGACGGGACACTGCACGCACACGACGCCCCCTCCAGGTGCACGCACGTAGGCCGGGCCGGGTGCACACCCGACGCCCTAGCAAGGTGCGCGCACCCGGGCAGGGCTCACACTTGGCGAACGGGGCGCACTTCGCGAGGGAGGGTGTGCACCTCGACGGGGGTGGGTGGCCGGGGTGGATTCGCACGTGGGTCGCGGTTTGCTAAGTACACACTGCGACAAGCTCATAACGGGTGCGATCATACCAGCGTTAGTGCACCGGATCCCATCAGAACTCCGCAGTTAAGCGCGCTTGGGCCGGAGTAGTACTGGGATGGGTGACCTCCCGGGAAGTCCCGGTGTTGCACCCTTTTTTAGTTTTTCGCCGGGCGTCGCAATGCTATTTGAATAAACCTTTTGCCCGTTTGCGTTCTCGTCGGGGCCGGGCCGGGCCGGGGTGCGCTGCCCGCACTACCGCGCGCGCGGGGGCGACACCGAGCGCGCACCCGAGGCGCCCCGAGCACACAGGCCACGGTGCAACCCGGGCGTTGTGCGCGCACCCCGGTGCGCCCGAGGTGCTGCGCGCGCACCCAGGTGAAATCGGTGTGCACCTCGGCCAGTGCGCGCTCGGTCGAGTCGCGCACGTTGGCCAAGGTGCACGGTGATGTTTCTTACTCTAAGGTTCCGCACCAGACGCCCGGGACAGGTGAGCGAAGCTGGGCGGGGCCGGGTGCGCGGCCGGGGCAGGTGCACGCAGCTGGAGAGAGCTTTGGAGCACACTTCGGAGCGCACCAATGATGCGCTCCATTCAAAAGTTTCCTGAAAAGGCAAAAAAAGTTGAGATTATAGAATTTCCCACTTGAGAGATTGTAAAAAAAAAAAATTTAAAATGAAGGAAACGCGGGTGCCAAGGTGTGCGCAGCCCAGCCAAGGTGTGCGCACCAAGGCGCCCACCCTGGCGAAGGTGCACGCAAGGTGCGCACCCGAGGCAAACCGGACAATTAACCCAACTTTCGACTTCGCGCGCACCTTGGAGCGCACTTCGGAGCGCTCCTTGGTGCGCACCAATCTTGGGCACCTCGGAGTGCACCATGGCGCCCACCAAGGTGCGCACCCGGGGCAAACCGAGCTCCGACTTCGTGCGCACCTTGGAGCGCACGAAAGGTGCGCACCATGGCGCCCACCAAGGTGCGCAGCCCAGCCAAGGCGTGCGCATCAAGGTGCGCACCCTGGCGAAGGTGCGCACCCGGGGCAAACCGAGCTCCGACTTCGTGCGCACCTTGGAGCGCACAAAAGGTGCGCAACCCAGCCAAGGTGTGCGCACCCCGGTCAAACCGAGCTCCGAATCGTGCGCACCAGAGGTGCACGCCATCGTGCGCACCTTGGAGCACACTTCGGAGCCCTCCTTGGTGCGCGCCGATGTTGCGCACCTCGGAGCGCACCCGGGGAAAACAATGCAATTAACCCGACTTTCGACTTCGTGGGCACCTCGGAGCGCTCTCGGGTTCGCACCTCGGAGCACACCGAGGTGCGCACCTTTGATGCGCTGCCTTCACCAATTTCCAGAAAAGGCAAGAAAACATTGAGAAGGTGTGCGCACCGAGGTGCCCACCCTGGCGAAGGTGCACGCGAGGTGCGCACCCGGGGCAAACCGGGCTCCGACTTCGTGCACGCCGCACCTTGGAGCACACTTCGGAGCGCTCCTTGGTGCGCACCAGGGCGCGCAACCCAGCCGAGGTGCCCACCCCGGCGAAGGTGCACGCGAGGTGCGCACCCGGGGCAAACCGGGCTCCGACTTCGTGCACGCCATGGTGCCCACCGCGGCGAAGGTGCACGCGAGGTGCGCACCCGGGGCAAACCGGGCTCCGACTTCGTGCACGCCGCACCTTGGAGCACACTTCGGAGCGCTCCTTGGTGCGCACCATGGTGCCCACCAGGGCGCGCAACCCCGCCGAAGGTGCACGCGAGGTGCGCACCCGGGGCAAACCGGGCTCCGACTTCGTGCACGCCGCACCTTGGAGCACACTTCGGAGCGCTCCTTGGTGCGCACCATGGTGCCCACCAGGGCGCGCAACCCCGCCGAAGGTGCACGCGAGGTGCGCACCCGGGGCAAACCGGGCTCCGACTTCGTGCACGCCATGGTGCGCACCGCGGCGAAGGTGCGCACCCGGGGCAAACCGGGCTCCGACTTCGTGCACGCCGCACCTTGGAGCACACTTCGGAGCGCTCCTTGGTGCGCACCAGGGCGCGCAACCCAGCCGAGGTGCCCACCCCGGCGAAGGTGCACGCGAGGTGCGTACCCGGGGCAAACCGGGCTCCGACTTCGTGCACGCCGCACCTTGGAGCACACTTCGGAGCGCTCCTTGGTGCGCACCATGGTGCCCACCAGGCCGCGCAACCCAGCCAAGGTGTGCGCACCAAGGTGCACGCGAGGTGCGCACCCGGGGCAAACCGGGGTCCGACTTCGTGCACGCCGCACCTTGGAGCACACATCGGGGCGCTCCCGGGTTCGCACCGGCGTTGCGCACCGTGGTGGGCACCTCGGAGCACACCAAGGTGGGCAGCGAGGTGCGCACCTTTGATGCGATGCCTTCACTAATTTCCATAAAAGGCAAAAAAAAAACGAGATTTTAAAATTTCCGTTTTGAAAGATAGTGAGAAAAAGGGAATGCTGGTGCCATCTTGAGCCCGCCCTGGTGCGCAGCCCAGCCAAGGTGTGCGCACCAAGGTGCCCACCCTGGCGAAGGTGCGCGCCCGGGCAATTAACCCAACTTCCAACTTCGCGCGCGCCAGGGTGGGAGCGCACCCAACAACCGGGCCTGGGAAGAGCCAATGCGAGAAACCCCACCAAACGCTCTGACAAAAAAAGAGGGGGCGCTCCAGTAACCCCGCTTCGGAGCGCACCCTGGGCAAACCCAGCCAAGGTGCCCACCCCGGCCAAGGTGCAGGCGAGGTGCGCACCCGGGGCAAACCGGGCTCCGACAACGTGCACGCCGCACCTTGGAGCACACTTCGTAGCGCTCCCGGGTGCGCACCTCAGAGCACACCAAGGTGGGCAGCGAGGTGCGCACCTTTGATGCGCTGCCTTCACTAATTTCCAGAAAAGGCAAAAAAAAAAGGAGATTTTAAAATTTCCGTTTTGAAAGATAGTGAAAAAAACGGAACGCGCGTGCCATCTTGAGCCCGCCCTGGTGCGCAGCCCAGGTAAGGTGCCCACCCTGGCAAAGGTGCGCACCCGGGCAATTAACCCTACTTCCGACTTCGTGCGCGCCAGGGTGGCAACCGGGCCTCGGAAGAGCCAATGCGAGAAACCCCACCAAACGCTCCGACAAAAAAAGAGGCGGCGCTCCAATAACCCCGCTTCGGAGCGCAGCCGGGGCAAACCCAGCCAAGGTGCCCACCCCGACGAAGGTGCACGCGAGGTGCGCACCCGGGGCAAACCGGGCTCCGACAACGTGCACGCAGCACCTTGGAGCACACTTCGAAGCACTCCCGGGTGCCCACCGGCGTTGCGCACCGTGGTGGGCAGCGAGGTGCGCACCTTTGATGCGCTGCCTTCACTAATTTCCAGAAAAAGGCAAAAAAAAATGAGATTTTAAAATTTCCGTTTTGAAAGATAGTGAAAAAAAAGGAACGCGGGTGCCATCTTGAGCCCGCCCTGGTGCGCAGCCCAGGCAAGGCATGCGCACCAAGGTGCCCACCCGAGGTGCACACCCGGGGCAAACCGGGCTCCGACTTCGTGCAGGCCGCACCTTGGAGCACACTTCGGAGCGCTCCTTGGTGCGCACCATGGTGCCCACCAGGGCGCGCAACCCAGCCAAGGTCTGCACACTAAGGTGCCCACCCCGGCGAAGGTGCACGCGAGGTGCGCACCCGGGGCAAACCGGGCTCCGACTTCGTGCACGCCATGGTGCCCACCGCGGCGAAGGTGCACGCGAGGTGCGCACCCGGGGCAAACCGGGCTCCGACTTCGTGCACGCCGCACCTTGGAGCACACTTCGGAGCGCTCCTTGGTGCGCACCATGGTGCCCACCAGGGCGCGCAACCCAGCCAAGGTGTGCGCACCAAGGTGCACGCGAGGTGCGCACCCGGGGCAAACCGGGGTCCGACTTCGTGCACGCCGCACCTTGGAGCACACATCGGAGCGCTCCCAGGTTCGCACCAGCGTTGCGCACCTTTGATGCGCTGCCTTCACTAATTTCCAGAAAAGGCAAAAAAAAACGATATTTTAAAATTTCCGTTCTGAAAGATAGTGAAAAAAACGGAACGCGGGTGCCATCTTGAGCCCTTCCTGGTGCGCAGCCCAGGCAAGTTGTGCGCACCAAGGTGCCCACCCTGGCGGAGGTGCGCGCCCGGGGCAAACCGGGCTCCGACTTCGTGCACTGCATGGTGCCCACCAAGGCGCGCAACCCAGCCAAGGTGCCCACCGCAGCGAAGGTGCACGCGAGGTGCACACCCGGGGCAAACCGGGCTCCGACTTCGTGCACGCCGCACCTTGGAGCACACTTCAGAGCGCTCCTTGGTGCGCACCAGGGCGCGCAACCCAGCCGAGGTGCCCACCCCGGCGAAGGTGCACGCGAGGTGCGCACCCGGGGCAAACCGGGCTCCGACTTCGTGCACGCCATGGTGCCCACCGCGGCGAAGGTGCGCACCCGGGGCAAACCGGGCTCCGACTTCGTGCACGCCGCACCTTGGAGCACACTTCGGAGCGCTCCTTGGTGCGCACCATGGTGCCCACCAGGCCGCGCAACCCAGCCAAGGTGTGCGCACCAAGGTGCACGCGAGGTGCGCACCCGGGGCAAACCGGGGTCCGACTTCGTGCACGCCGCACCTTGGAGCACACATCGGGGCGCTCCCGGGTTCGCACCGGCGTTGCGCACCGTGGTGGGCACCTCGGAGCACACCAAGGTGGGCAGCGAGGTGCGCACCTTTGATGCGATGCCTTCACTAATTTCCATAAAAGGCAAAAAAAAAACGAGATTTTAAAATTTCCGTTTTGAAAGATAGTGAGAAAAAGGGAATGCTGGTGCCATCTTGAGCCCGCCCTGGTGCGCAGCCCAGCCAAGGTTTGCGCACCAAGGTGCCCACCCTGGCGAAGGTGCGCGCCCGGGCAATTAACCCAACTTCCAACTTCGCGCGCGCCAGGGTGGGAGCGCACCCAACAACCGGGCCTGGGAAGAGCCAATGCGAGAAACCCCACCAAACTCTCTGACAAAAAAAGAGGGGGCGCTCCAGTAACCCCGCTTCGGAGCGCACCCTGGGCAAACCCAGCCAAGGTGCCCACCCCGGCCAAGGTGCAGGCGAGGTGCGCACCCGGGGCAAACCGGGCTCCGACAACGTGCACGCCGCACCTTGGAGCACACTTCGTAGCGCTCCCGGGTGCGCACCTCAGAGCACACCAAGGTGGGCAGCGAGGTGCGCACCTTTGATGCGCTGCCTTCACTAATTTCCAGAAAAGGCAAAAAAAAAAGGAGATTTTAAAATTTCCGTTTTGAAAGATAGTGAAAAAAACGGAACGCGCGTGCCATCTTGAGCCCGCCCTGGTGCGCAGCCCAGGTAAGGTGCCACCCTGGCAAAGGTGCGCACCCGGGCAATTAACCCTACTTCCGACTTCGTGCGCGCCAGGGTGGCAACCGGGCCTCGGAAGAGCCAATGCGAGAAACCCCACCAAACGCTCCGACAAAAAAAGAGGCGGCGCTCCAATAACCCCG
Organism: Cryptomeria japonica; assembly: GCF_030272615.1. Lineage (NCBI taxonomy): Eukaryota > Viridiplantae > Streptophyta > Pinopsida > Cupressales > Cupressaceae > Cryptomeria > Cryptomeria japonica. The sequence goes on along the minus strand of NW_026729044.1, from coordinate 229,325 downwards.
CTTCGGAGCGCAGCCGGGGCAAACCAAGCCAAGGTGCCCACCCCGACGAAGGTGCACGCGAGGTGCGCACCCGGGGCAAACCGGGCTCCGACAACGTGCACGCAGCACCTTGGAGCACACTTCGAAGCACTCCCGGGTGCCCACCGGCGTTGCGCACCGTGGTGGGCAGCGAGGTGCGCACCTTTGATGCGCTGCCTTCACTAATTTCCAGAAAAAGGCAAAAAAAAATGAGATTTTAAAATTTCCGTTTTGAAAGATAGTGAAAAAAAAGGAACGCGGGTGCCATCTTGAGCCCGCCCTGGTGCGCAGCCCAGGCAAGGCATGCGCACCAAGGTGCCCACCCGAGGTGCACACCCGGGGCAAACCGGGCTCCGACTTCGTGCAGGCCGCACCTTGGAGCACACTTCGGAGCGCTCCTTGGTGCGCACCATGGTGCCCACCAGGGCGCACCCGAGGCAAACCGGGCTCCGACTTCGTGCACGCCGCACCTTGGAGCACACATCGGAGCGCTCCCAGGTTCGCACCAGCGTTGCGCACCTTTGATGCGCTGCCTTCACTAATTTCCAGAAAAGGCAAAAAAAAACGATATTTTAAAATTTCCGTTCTGAAAGATAGTGAAAAAAACGGAACGCGGGTGCCATCTTGAGCCCTTCCTGATGCGCAGCCCAGGCAAGTTGTGCGCACCAAGGTGCCCACCCTGGCGGAGGTGCGCGCCCGGGGCAAACCGGGCTCCGACTTCGTGCACTGCATGGTGCCCACCAAGGCGCGCAACCCAGCCAAGGTGCCCACCGCAGCGAAGGTGCACGCGAGGTGCGCACCCGAGGTGCACACCCGGGGCAAACCGGGCTCCGACTTCGTGCACGCCGCACCTTGGAGCACACTTCAGAGCGCTCCTTGGTACGCACCAGGGCGCGCAACCCAGCCAAGGTGCTCACCCCGGCGAAGGTGCACGCGAGGTGCGCACCCGGGGCAAACCGGGCTCGGACTTCGTGCACGCCGCACCTTGGAGCACACATCGGAGCGCTCCCGGGTTCGCACCAGCATTGCGCACCTTTGATGCGCTGCCTTCACTAATTTCCAGAAAAGGCAAAAAAAAGAAAAAAATGAGATTTTAAAATTTCCGTTTTGAAAGATAGTGAAAAAAACGGAACGCGGGTGCCATCTTGAGCCCGCCCTGGTGTGCAGCCCAGGCAAGTTGTGCGCACCAAGGCACCCACCCTGGCCAAGGTGGGTCACGGGGTGGGTCCTAGGGTGGGTAACGGGGTGGGTACTAAGGTGCGTGCCAAGGTGGGTCATAGGGTGGGTGCCAAGGTGGGCACCAGGGTGGGTGTGCACCAACCCTAGCCAGGGTAGGTCACGGGGTGGTTGTCGGGGTGGGCGTCAAGGAGCCAAGGTGGGTGGCAAGTAGCCAAGTTGCGTGCCAAGGTGGGTGTCGGGGTGGGTGCCAAGGATCCAAGGTGGGTGCCAAGGAACCAAGGTGGGTGTCTGGGTGGGTGCCGAGGTGGGAGCCAGGGTGGGTCCCAAGGTGAGTGCAAAGGTGGGTGCCAGGGTCAAGGTGAGTGCCAATGTGGGTTCCAAGGTGCCAGGGTCAGGGTGAGTGCCAATGTGGGTTCAAAGGTGCTAAGTTGGGTGCGAGGTTGGGTGCGAGGGTGGGTGGGTGCCAAGGTGTGCTAGGTGGAAGCCCGGGTGGGTCGGCATCCCATGGGTGTCGAGTTGGGTGCCTGATGGGTGCTTCTTGTCAAGTTTTAGTCGTCGGGACTCATTTCGAGCCTTAGAGGTCGTTTCTTGTCCGGTTGCCCTGTCTTCGACCTGGGAACCCAATTTTGGTCCTCGGGTCCCATTTTTTTTTGTCTCGCATCCCACTTTTGGCCTGTGGCCTTTTCGGGGTCGATTCTCGTTTTGGGCATCAGAGCATGTTTCTTCTCCTAAAACCCAATATTTGTTTATTAAGTCTCGGAACACATTTTTGTTCTCGTGGACCCATCATGGGTCTTGGAACGCATTTGTGGTCCTTGGGTCCCATTTTGCATCCCGAAACTTGTGTTTTGGTGCTTGATCCCTATTTTGGGTGCCCACCTTGCACCAAGTGCGCACCCGGGGCAAACCGAGCGCCTTGGTGCACCGGGGCAAGATCGAGCGTGCACCCGAGGCGCCCCGAACATGCACCAAGGTGCACTCGGCCCACATGTGAGCGCAGGTCGTTGCGCCCGAGGTGGTGTGTGGGCACCGCGTTGCAGACGGGACACTGCACGCACACGACGCCCCCTCCAGGTGCACGCACGTAGGCCGGGCCGGGTGCACACCCGACGCCCTAGCAAGGTGCGCGCACCCGGGAAGGGCTCACACTTGGCGAACGGGGCGCACTTCGCGAGGGAGGGTGTGCACCTCGACGGGGGTGGGTGGCCGGGGTGGATTCGCACGTGGGTCGCGGTTTGCTAAGTACACACTGCGACAAGCTCATAACGGGTGCGATCATACCAGCGTTAGTGCACCGGATCCCATCAGAACTCCGCAGTTAAGCGCGCTTGGGCCGGAGTAGTACTGGGATGGGTGACCTCCCGGGAAGTCCCGGTGTTGCACCCTTTTTTAGTTTTTCGCCGGGCGTCGCAATGCTATTTGAATAAACCTTTTGCCCGTTTGCGTTCTCGTCGGGGCCGGGCCGGGCCGGGGTGCGCTGCCCGCACTACCGCGCGCGCGGGGGCGACACCGAGCGCGCACCCGAGGCGCCCCGAGCACACAGGCCACGGTGCAACCCGGGCGTTGTGCGCGCACCCCGGTGCGCCCGAGGTGCTGCGCGCGCACCCAGGTGAAATCGGTGTGCACCTCGGCCAGTGCGCGCTCGGTCGAGTCGCGCACGTTGGCCAAGGTGCACGGTGATGTTTCTTACTCTAAGGTTCCGCACCAGACGCCCGGGACAGGTGAGCGAAGCTGGGCGGGGCCGGGTGCGCGGCCGGGGCAGGTGCACGCAGCTGGAGAGAGCTTTGGAGCACACTTCGGAGCGCACCAATGATGCGCTCCATTCAAAAGTTTCCTGAAAAGGCAAAAAAAGTTGAGATTATAGAATTTCCCACTTGAGAGATTGTAAAAAAAAAAAATTTAAAATGAAGGAAACGCGGGTGCCAAGGTGTGCGCAGCCCAGCCAAGGTGTGCGCACCAAGGCGCCCACCCTGGCGAAGGTGCACGCAAGGTGCGCACCCGAGGCAAACCGGACAATTAACCCAACTTTCGACTTCGCGCGCACCTTGGAGCGCACTTCGGAGCGCTCCTTGGTGCGCACCAATCTTGGGCACCTCGGAGTGCACCATGGCGCCCACCAAGGTGCGCACCCGGGGCAAACCGAGCTCCGACTTCGTGCGCACCTTGGAGCGCACGAAAGGTGCGCACCATGGCGCCCACCAAGGTGCGCAGCCCAGCCAAGGCGTGCGCATCAAGGTGCGCACCCTGGCGAAGGTGCGCACCCGGGGCAAACCGAGCTCCGACTTCGTGCGCACCTTGGAGCGCACAAAAGGTGCGCAACCCAGCCAAGGTGTGCGCACCCCGGTCAAACCGAGCTCCGAATCGTGCGCACCAGAGGTGCACGCCATCGTGCGCACCTTGGAGCACACTTCGGAGCCCTCCTTGGTGCGCGCCGATGTTGCGCACCTCGGAGCGCACCCGGGGAAAACAATGCAATTAACCCGACTTTCGACTTCGTGGGCACCTCGGAGCGCTCTCGGGTTCGCACCTCGGAGCACACCGAGGTGCGCACCTTTGATGCGCTGCCTTCACCAATTTCCAGAAAAGGCAAGAAAACATTGAGAAGGTGTGCGCACCGAGGTGCCCACCCTGGCGAAGGTGCACGCGAGGTGCGCACCCGGGGCAAACCGGGCTCCGACTTCGTGCACGCCGCACCTTGGAGCACACTTCGGAGCGCTCCTTGGTGCGCACCAGGGCGCGCAACCCAGCCGAGGTGCCCACCCCGGCGAAGGTGCACGCGAGGTGCGCACCCGGGGCAAACCGGGCTCCGACTTCGTGCACGCCATGGTGCCCACCGCGGCGAAGGTGCACGCGAGGTGCGCACCCGGGGCAAACCGGGCTCCGACTTCGTGCACGCCGCACCTTGGAGCACACTTCGGAGCGCTCCTTGGTGCGCACCATGGTGCCCACCAGGGCGCGCAACCCCGCCGAAGGTGCACGCGAGGTGCGCACCCGGGGCAAACCGGGCTCCGACTTCGTGCACGCCGCACCTTGGAGCACACTTCGGAGCGCTCCTTGGTGCGCACCATGGTGCCCACCAGGGCGCGCAACCCCGCCGAAGGTGCACGCGAGGTGCGCACCCGGGGCAAACCGGGCTCCGACTTCGTGCACGCCATGGTGCGCACCGTGGCGAAGGTGCGCACCCGGGGCAAACCGGGCTCCGACTTCGTGCACGCCGCACCTTGGAGCACACTTCGGAGCGCTCCTTGGTGCGCACCAGGGCGCGCAACCCAGCCGAGGTGCCCACCCCGGCGAAGGTGCACGCGAGGTGCGTACCCGGGGCAAACCGGGCTCCGACTTCGTGCACGCCGCACCTTGGAGCACACTTCGGAGCGCTCCTTGGTGCGCACCATGGTGCCCACCAGGCCGCGCAACCCAGCCAAGGTGTGCGCACCAAGGTGCACGCGAGGTGCGCACCCGGGGCAAACCGGGGTCCGACTTCGTGCACGCCGCACCTTGGAGCACACATCGGGGCGCTCCCGGGTTCGCACCGGCGTTGCGCACCGTGGTGGGCACCTCGGAGCACACCAAGGTGGGCAGCGAGGTGCGCACCTTTGATGCGATGCCTTCACTAATTTCCATAAAAGGCAAAAAAAAAACGAGATTTTAAAATTTCCGTTTTGAAAGATAGTGAGAAAAAGGGAATGCTGGTGCCATCTTGAGCCCGCCCTGGTGCGCAGCCCAGCCAAGGTGTGCGCACCAAGGTGCCCACCCTGGCGAAGGTGCGCGCCCGGGCAATTAACCCAACTTCCAACTTCGCGCGCGCCAGGGTGGGAGCGCACCCAACAACCGGGCCTGGGAAGAGCCAATGCGAGAAACCCCACCAAACGCTCTGACAAAAAAAGAGGGGGCGCTCCAGTAACCCCGCTTCGGAGCGCACCCTGGGCAAACCCAGCCAAGGTGCCCACCCCGGCCAAGGTGCAGGCGAGGTGCGCACCCGGGGCAAACCGGGCTCCGACAACGTGCACGCCGCACCTTGGAGCACACTTCGTAGCGCTCCCGGGTGCGCACCTCAGAGCACACCAAGGTGGGCAGCGAGGTGCGCACCTTTGATGCGCTGCCTTCACTAATTTCCAGAAAAGGCAAAAAAAAAAGGAGATTTTAAAATTTCCGTTTTGAAAGATAGTGAAAAAAACGGAACGCGCGTGCCATCTTGAGCCCGCCCTGGTGCGCAGCCCAGGTAAGGTGCCCACCCTGGCAAAGGTGCGCACCCGGGCAATTAACCCTACTTCCGACTTCGTGCGCGCCAGGGTGGCAACCGGGCCTCGGAAGAGCCAATGCGAGAAACCCCACCAAACGCTCCGACAAAAAAAGAGGCGGCGCTCCAATAACCCCGCTTCGGAGCGCAGCCGGGGCAAACCCAGCCAAGGTGCCCACCCCGACGAAGGTGCACGCGAGGTGCGCACCCGGGGCAAACCGGGCTCCGACAACGTGCACGCAGCACCTTGGAGCACACTTCGAAGCACTCCCGGGTGCCCACCGGCGTTGCGCACCGTGGTGGGCAGCGAGGTGCGCACCTTTGATGCGCTGCCTTCACTAATTTCCAGAAAAAGGCAAAAAAAAATGAGATTTTAAAATTTCCGTTTTGAAAGATAGTGAAAAAAAAGGAACGCGGGTGCCATCTTGAGCCCGCCCTGGTGCGCAGCCCAGGCAAGGCATGCGCACCAAGGTGCCCACCCGAGGTGCACACCCGGGGCAAACCGGGCTCCGACTTCGTGCAGGCCGCACCTTGGAGCACACTTCGGAGCGCTCCTTGGTGCGCACCATGGTGCCCACCAGGGCGCGCAACCCAGCCAAGGTCTGCACACTAAGGTGCCCACCCCGGCGAAGGTGCACGCGAGGTGCGCACCCGGGGCAAACCGGGCTCCGACTTCGTGCACGCCATGGTGCCCACCGCGGCGAAGGTGCACGCGAGGTGCGCACCCGGGGCAAACCGGGCTCCGACTTCGTGCACGCCGCACCTTGGAGCACACTTCGGAGCGCTCCTTGGTGCGCACCATGGTGCCCACCAGGGCGCGCAACCCAGCCAAGGTGTGCGCACCAAGGTGCACGCGAGGTGCGCACCCGGGGCAAACCGGGGTCCGACTTCGTGCACGCCGCACCTTGGAGCACACATCGGAGCGCTCCCAGGTTCGCACCAGCGTTGCGCACCTTTGATGCGCTGCCTTCACTAATTTCCAGAAAAGGCAAAAAAAAACGATATTTTAAAATTTCCGTTCTGAAAGATAGTGAAAAAAACGGAACGCGGGTGCCATCTTGAGCCCTTCCTGGTGCGCAGCCCAGGCAAGTTGTGCGCACCAAGGTGCCCACCCTGGCGGAGGTGCGCGCCCGGGGCAAACCGGGCTCCGACTTCGTGCACTGCATGGTGCCCACCAAGGCGCGCAACCCAGCCAAGGTGCCCACCGCAGCGAAGGTGCACGCGAGGTGCACACCCGGGGCAAACCGGGCTCCGACTTCGTGCACGCCGCACCTTGGAGCACACTTCAGAGCGCTCCTTGGTGCGCACCAGGGCGCGCAACCCAGCCGAGGTGCCCACCCCGGCGAAGGTGCACGCGAGGTGCGCACCCGGGGCAAACCGGGCTCCGACTTCGTGCACGCCATGGTGCCCACCGCGGCGAAGGTGCGCACCCGGGGCAAACCGGGCTCCGACTTCGTGCACGCCGCACCTTGGAGCACACTTCGGAGCGCTCCTTGGTGCGCACCATGGTGCCCACCAGGCCGCGCAACCCAGCCAAGGTGTGCGCACCAAGGTGCACGCGAGGTGCGCACCCGGGGCAAACCGGGGTCCGACTTCGTGCACGCCGCACCTTGGAGCACACATCGGGGCGCTCCCGGGTTCGCACCGGCGTTGCGCACCGTGGTGGGCACCTCGGAGCACACCAAGGTGGGCAGCGAGGTGCGCACCTTTGATGCGATGCCTTCACTAATTTCCATAAAAGGCAAAAAAAAAACGAGATTTTAAAATTTCCGTTTTGAAAGATAGTGAGAAAAAGGGAATGCTGGTGCCATCTTGAGCCCGCCCTGGTGCGCAGCCCAGCCAAGGTTTGCGCACCAAGGTGCCCACCCTGGCGAAGGTGCGCGCCCGGGCAATTAACCCAACTTCCAACTTCGCGCGCGCCAGGGTGGGAGCGCACCCAACAACCGGGCCTGGGAAGAGCCAATGCGAGAAACCCCACCAAACTCTCTGACAAAAAAAGAGGGGGCGCTCCAGTAACCCCGCTTCGGAGCGCACCCTGGGCAAACCCAGCCAAGGTGCCCACCCCGGCCAAGGTGCAGGCGAGGTGCGCACCCGGGGCAAACCGGGCTCCGACAACGTGCACGCCGCACCTTGGAGCACACTTCGTAGCGCTCCCGGGTGCGCACCTCAGAGCACACCAAGGTGGGCAGCGAGGTGCGCACCTTTGATGCGCTGCCTTCACTAATTTCCAGAAAAGGCAAAAAAAAAAGGAGATTTTAAAATTTCCGTTTTGAAAGATAGTGAAAAAAATGGAACGCGCGTGCCATCTTGAGCCCGCCCTGGTGCGCAGCCCAGGTAAGGTGCCACCCTGGCAAAGGTGCGCACCCGGGCAATTAACCCTACTTCCGACTTCGTGCGCGCCAGGGTGGCAACCGGGCCTCGGAAGAGCCAATGCGAGAAACCCCACCAAACGCTCCGACAAAAAAAGAGGCGGCGCTCCAATAACCCCGCTTCGGAGCGCAGCCGGGGCAAACCAAGCCAAGGTGCCCACCCCGACGAAGGTGCACGCGAGGTGCGCACCCGGGGCAAACCGGGCTCCGACAACGTGCACGCAGCACCTTGGAGCACACTTCGAAGCACTCCCGGGTGCCCACCGGCGTTGCGCACCGTGGTGGGCAGCGAGGTGCGCACCTTTGATGCGCTGCCTTCACTAATTTCCAGAAAAAGGCAAAAAAAAATGAGATTTTAAAATTTCCGTTTTGAAAGATAGTGAAAAAAAAGGAACGCGGGTGCCATCTTGAGCCCGCCCTGGTGCGCAGCCCAGGCAAGGCATGCGCACCAAGGTGCCCACCCGAGGTGCACACCCGGGGCAAACCGGGCTCCGACTTCGTGCAGGCCGCACCTTGGAGCACACTTCGGAGCGCTCCTTGGTGCGCACCATGGTGCCCACCAGGGCGCACCCGAGGCAAACCGGGCTCCGACTTCGTGCACGCCGCACCTTGGAGCACACATCGGAGCGCTCCCAGGTTCGCACCAGCGTTGCGCACCTTTGATGCGCTGCCTTCACTAATTTCCAGAAAAGGCAAAAAAAAACGATATTTTAAAATTTCCGTTCTGAAAGATAGTGAAAAAAACGGAACGCGGGTGCCATCTTGAGCCCTTCCTGATGCGCAGCCCAGGCAAGTTGTGCGCACCAAGGTGCCCACCCTGGCGGAGGTGCGCGCCCGGGGCAAACCGGGCTCCGACTTCGTGCACTGCATGGTGCCCACCAAGGCGCGCAACCCAGCCAAGGTGCCCACCGCAGCGAAGGTGCACGCGAGGTGCGCACCCGAGGTGCACACCCGGGGCAAACCGGGCTCCGACTTCGTGCACGCCGCACCTTGGAGCACACTTCAGAGCGCTCCTTGGTACGCACCAGGGCGCGCAACCCAGCCAAGGTGCTCACCCCGGCGAAGGTGCACGCGAGGTGCGCACCCGGGGCAAACCGGGCTCGGACTTCGTGCACGCCGCACCTTGGAGCACACATCGGAGCGCTCCCGGGTTCGCACCAGCATTGCGCACCTTTGATGCGCTGCCTTCACTAATTTCCAGAAAAGGCAAAAAAAAGAAAAAAATGAGATTTTAAAATTTCCGTTTTGAAAGATAGTGAAAAAAACGGAACGCGGGTGCCATCTTGAGCCCGCCCTGGTGTGCAGCCCAGGCAAGTTGTGCGCACCAAGGCACCCACCCTGGCCAAGGTGGGTCACGGGGTGGGTCCTAGGGTGGGTAACGGGGTGGGTACTAAGGTGCGTGCCAAGGTGGGTCATAGGGTGGGTGCCAAGGTGGGCACCAGGGTGGGTGTGCACCAACCCTAGCCAGGGTAGGTCACGGGGTGGTTGTCGGGGTGGGCGTCAAGGAGCCAAGGTGGGTGGCAAGTAGCCAAGTTGCGTGCCAAGGTGGGTGTCGGGGTGGGTGCCAAGGATCCAAGGTGGGTGCCAAGGAACCAAGGTGGGTGTCTGGGTGGGTGCCGAGGTGGGAGCCAGGGTGGGTCCCAAGGTGAGTGCAAAGGTGGGTGCCAGGGTCAAGGTGAGTGCCAATGTGGGTTCCAAGGTGCCAGGGTCAGGGTGAGTGCCAATGTGGGTTCAAAGGTGCTAAGTTGGGTGCGAGGTTGGGTGCGAGGGTGGGTGGGTGCCAAGGTGTGCTAGGTGGAAGCCCGGGTGGGTCGGCATCCCATGGGTGTCGAGTTGGGTGCCTGATGGGTGCTTCTTGTCAAGTTTTAGTCGTCGGGACTCATTTCGAGCCTTAGAGGTCGTTTCTTGTCCGGTTGCCCTGTCTTCGACCTGGGAACCCAATTTTGGTCCTCGGGTCCCATTTTTTTTTGTCTCGCATCCCACTTTTGGCCTGTGGCCTTTTCGGGGTCGATTCTCGTTTTGGGCATCAGAGCATGTTTCTTCTCCTAAAACCCAATATTTGTTTATTAAGTCTCGGAACACATTTTTGTTCTCGTGGACCCATCATGGGTCTTGGAACGCATTTGTGGTCCTTGGGTCCCATTTTGCATCCCGAAACTTGTGTTTTGGTGCTTGATCCCTATTTTGGGTGCCCACCTTGCACCAAGTGCGCACCCGGGGCAAACCGAGCGCCTTGGTGCACCGGGGCAAGATCGAGCGTGCACCCGAGGCGCCCCGAACATGCACCAAGGTGCACTCGGCCCACATGTGAGCGCAGGTCGTTGCGCCCGAGGTGGTGTGTGGGCACCGCGTTGCAGACGGGACACTGCACGCACACGACGCCCCCTCCAGGTGCACGCACGTAGGCCGGGCCGGGTGCACACCCGACGCCCTAGCAAGGTGCGCGCACCCGGGCAGGGCTCACACTTGGCGAACGGGGCGCACTTCGCGAGGGAGGGTGTGCACCTCGACGGGGGTGGGTGGCCGGGGTGGATTCGCACGTGGGTCGCGGTTTGCTAAGTACACACTGCGACAAGCTCATAACGGGTGCGATCATACCAGCGTTAGTGCACCGGATCCCATCAGAACTCCGCAGTTAAGCGCGCTTGGGCCGGAGTAGTACTGGGATGGGTGACCTCCCGGGAAGTCCCGGTGTTGCACCCTTTTTTAGTTTTTCGCCGGGCGTCGCAATGCTATTTGAATAAACCTTTTGCCCGTTTGCGTTCTCGTCGGGGCCGGGCCGGGCCGGGGTGCGCTGCCCGCACTACCGCGCGCGCGGGGGCGACACCGAGCGCGCACCCGAGGCGCCCCGAGCACACAGGCCACGGTGCAACCCGGGCGTTGTGCGCGCACCCCGGTGCGCCCGAGGTGCTGCGCGCGCACCCAGGTGAAATCGGTGTGCACCTCGGCCAGTGCGCGCTCGGTCGAGTCGCGCACGTTGGCCAAGGTGCACGGTGATGTTTCTTACTCTAAGGTTCCGCACCAGACGCCCGGGACAGGTGAGCGAAGCTGGGCGGGGCCGGGTGCGCGGCCGGGGCAGGTGCACGCAGCTGGAGAGAGCTTTGGAGCACACTTCGGAGCGCACCAATGATGCGCTCCATTCAAAAGTTTCCTGAAAAGGCAAAAAAAGTTGAGATTATAGAATTTCCCACTTGAGAGATTGTAAAAAAAAAAAATTTAAAATGAAGGAAACGCGGGTGCCAAGGTGTGCGCAGCCCAGCCAAGGTGTGCGCACCAAGGCGCCCACCCTGGCGAAGGTGCACGCAAGGTGCGCACCCGAGGCAAACCGGACAATTAACCCAACTTTCGACTTCGCGCGCACCTTGGAGCGCACTTCGGAGCGCTCCTTGGTGCGCACCAATCTTGGGCACCTCGGAGTGCACCATGGCGCCCACCAAGGTGCGCACCCGGGGCAAACCGAGCTCCGACTTCGTGCGCACCTTGGAGCGCACGAAAGGTGCGCACCATGGCGCCCACCAAGGTGCGCAGCCCAGCCAAGGCGTGCGCATCAAGGTGCGCACCCTGGCGAAGGTGCGCACCCGGGGCAAACCGAGCTCCGACTTCGTGCGCACCTTGGAGCGCACAAAAGGTGCGCAACCCAGCCAAGGTGTGCGCACCCCGGTCAAACCGAGCTCCGAATCGTGCGCACCAGAGGTGCACGCCATCGTGCGCACCTTGGAGCACACTTCGGAGCCCTCCTTGGTGCGCGCCGATGTTGCGCACCTCGGAGCGCACCCGGGGAAAACAATGCAATTAACCCGACTTTCGACTTCGTGGGCACCTCGGAGCGCTCTCGGGTTCGCACCTCGGAGCACACCGAGGTGCGCACCTTTGATGCGCTGCCTTCACCAATTTCCAGAAAAGGCAAGAAAACATTGAGAAGGTGTGCGCACCGAGGTGCCCACCCTGGCGAAGGTGCACGCGAGGTGCGCACCCGGGGCAAACCGGGCTCCGACTTCGTGCACGCCGCACCTTGGAGCACACTTCGGAGCGCTCCTTGGTGCGCACCAGGGCGCGCAACCCAGCCGAGGTGCCCACCCCGGCGAAGGTGCACGCGAGGTGCGCACCCGGGGCAAACCGGGCTCCGACTTCGTGCACGCCATGGTGCCCACCGCGGCGAAGGTGCACGCGAGGTGCGCACCCGGGGCAAACCGGGCTCCGACTTCGTGCACGCCGCACCTTGGAGCACACTTCGGAGCGCTCCTTGGTGCGCACCATGGTGCCCACCAGGGCGCGCAACCCCGCCGAAGGTGCACGCGAGGTGCGCACCCGGGGCAAACCGGGCTCCGACTTCGTGCACGCCGCACCTTGGAGCACACTTCGGAGCGCTCCTTGGTGCGCACCATGGTGCCCACCAGGGCGCGCAACCCCGCCGAAGGTGCACGCGAGGTGCGCACCCGGGGCAAACCGGGCTCCGACTTCGTGCACGCCATGGTGCGCACCGCGGCGAAGGTGCGCACCCGGGGCAAACCGGGCTCCGACTTCGTGCACGCCGCACCTTGGAGCACACTTCGGAGCGCTCCTTGGTGCGCACCAGGGCGCGCAACCCAGCCGAGGTGCCCACCCCGGCGAAGGTGCACGCGAGGTGCGTACCCGGGGCAAACCGGGCTCCGACTTCGTGCACGCCGCACCTTGGAGCACACTTCGGAGCGCTCCTTGGTGCGCACCATGGTGCCCACCAGGCCGCGCAACCCAGCCAAGGTGTGCGCACCAAGGTGCACGCGAGGTGCGCACCCGGGGCAAACCGGGGTCCGACTTCGTGCACGCCGCACCTTGGAGCACACATCGGGGCGCTCCCGGGTTCGCACCGGCGTTGCGCACCGTGGTGGGCACCTCGGAGCACACCAAGGTGGGCAGCGAGGTGCGCACCTTTGATGCGATGCCTTCACTAATTTCCATAAAAGGCAAAAAAAAAACGAGATTTTAAAATTTCCGTTTTGAAAGATAGTGAGAAAAAGGGAATGCTGGTGCCATCTTGAGCCCGCCCTGGTGCGCAGCCCAGCCAAGGTGTGCGCACCAAGGTGCCCACCCTGGCGAAGGTGCGCGCCCGGGCAATTAACCCAACTTCCAACTTCGCGCGCGCCAGGGTGGGAGCGCACCCAACAACCGGGCCTGGGAAGAGCCAATGCGAGAAACCCCACCAAACGCTCTGACAAAAAAAGAGGGGGCGCTCCAGTAACCCCGCTTCGGAGCGCACCCTGGGCAAACCCAGCCAAGGTGCCCACCCCGGCCAAGGTGCAGGCGAGGTGCGCACCCGGGGCAAACCGGGCTCCGACAACGTGCACGCCGCACCTTGGAGCACACTTCGTAGCGCTCCCGGGTGCGCACCTCAGAGCACACCAAGGTGGGCAGCGAGGTGCGCACCTTTGATGCGCTGCCTTCACTAATTTCCAGAAAAGGCAAAAAAAAAAGGAGATTTTAAAATTTCCGTTTTGAAAGATAGTGAAAAAAACGGAACGCGCGTGCCATCTTGAGCCCGCCCTGGTGCGCAGCCCAGGTAAGGTGCCCACCCTGGCAAAGGTGCGCACCCGGGCAATTAACCCTACTTCCGACTTCGTGCGCGCCAGGGTGGCAACCGGGCCTCGGAAGAGCCAATGCGAGAAACCCCACCAAACGCTCCGACAAAAAAAGAGGCGGCGCTCCAATAACCCCGCTTCGGAGCGCAGCCGGGGCAAACCCAGCCAAGGTGCCCACCCCGACGAAGGTGCACGCGAGGTGCGCACCCGGGGCAAACCGGGCTCCGACAACGTGCACGCAGCACCTTGGAGCACACTTCGAAGCACTCCCGGGTGCCCACCGGCGTTGCGCACCGTGGTGGGCAGCGAGGTGCGCACCTTTGATGCGCTGCCTTCACTAATTTCCAGAAAAAGGCAAAAAAAAATGAGATTTTAAAATTTCCGTTTTGAAAGATAGTGAAAAAAAAGGAACGCGGGTGCCATCTTGAGCCCGCCCTGGTGCGCAGCCCAGGCAAGGCATGCGCACCAAGGTGCCCACCCGAGGTGCACACCCGGGGCAAACCGGGCTCCGACTTCGTGCAGGCCGCACCTTGGAGCACACTTCGGAGCGCTCCTTGGTGCGCACCATGGTGCCCACCAGGGCGCGCAACCCAGCCAAGGTCTGCACACTAAGGTGCCCACCCCGGCGAAGGTGCACGCGAGGTGCGCACCCGGGGCAAACCGGGCTCCGACTTCGTGCACGCCATGGTGCCCACCGCGGCGAAGGTGCACGCGAGGTGCGCACCCGGGGCAAACCGGGCTCCGACTTCGTGCACGCCGCACCTTGGAGCACACTTCGGAGCGCTCCTTGGTGCGCACCATGGTGCCCACCAGGGCGCGCAACCCAGCCAAGGTGTGCGCACCAAGGTGCACGCGAGGTGCGCACCCGGGGCAAACCGGGGTCCGACTTCGTGCACGCCGCACCTTGGAGCACACATCGGAGCGCTCCCAGGTTCGCACCAGCGTTGCGCACCTTTGATGCGCTGCCTTCACTAATTTCCAGAAAAGGCAAAAAAAAACGATATTTTAAAATTTCCGTTCTGAAAGATAGTGAAAAAAACGGAACGCGGGTGCCATCTTGAGCCCTTCCTGGTGCGCAGCCCAGGCAAGTTGTGCGCACCAAGGTGCCCACCCTGGCGGAGGTGCGCGCCCGGGGCAAACCGGGCTCCGACTTCGTGCACTGCATGGTGCCCACCAAGGCGCGCAACCCAGCCAAGGTGCCCACCGCAGCGAAGGTGCACGCGAGGTGCACACCCGGGGCAAACCGGGCTCCGACTTCGTGCACGCCGCACCTTGGAGCACACTTCAGAGCGCTCCTTGGTGCGCACCAGGGCGCGCAACCCAGCCGAGGTGCCCACCCCGGCGAAGGTGCACGCGAGGTGCGCACCCGGGGCAAACCGGGCTCCGACTTCGTGCACGCCATGGTGCCCACCGCGGCGAAGGTGCGCACCCGGGGCAAACCGGGCTCCGACTTCGTGCACGCCGCACCTTGGAGCACACTTCGGAGCGCTCCTTGGTGCGCACCATGGTGCCCACCAGGCCGCGCAACCCAGCCAAGGTGTGCGCACCAAGGTGCACGCGAGGTGCGCACCCGGGGCAAACCGGGGTCCGACTTCGTGCACGCCGCACCTTGGAGCACACATCGGGGCGCTCCCGGGTTCGCACCGGCGTTGCGCACCGTGGTGGGCACCTCGGAGCACACCAAGGTGGGCAGCGAGGTGCGCACCTTTGATGCGATGCCTTCACTAATTTCCATAAAAGGCAAAAAAAAAACGAGATTTTAAAATTTCCGTTTTGAAAGATAGTGAGAAAAAGGGAATGCTGGTGCCATCTTGAGCCCGCCCTGGTGCGCAGCCCAGCCAAGGTTTGCGCACCAAGGTGCCCACCCTGGCGAAGGTGCGCGCCCGGGCAATTAACCCAACTTCCAACTTCGCGCGCGCCAGGGTGGGAGCGCACCCAACAACCGGGCCTGGGAAGAGCCAATGCGAGAAACCCCACCAAACTCTCTGACAAAAAAAGAGGGGGCGCTCCAGTAACCCCGCTTCGGAGCGCACCCTGGGCAAACCCAGCCAAGGTGCCCACCCCGGCCAAGGTGCAGGCGAGGTGCGCACCCGGGGCAAACCGGGCTCCGACAACGTGCACGCCGCACCTTGGAGCACACTTCGTAGCGCTCCCGGGTGCGCACCTCAGAGCACACCAAGGTGGGCAGCGAGGTGCGCACCTTTGATGCGCTGCCTTCACTAATTTCCAGAAAAGGCAAAAAAAAAAGGAGATTTTAAAATTTCCGTTTTGAAAGATAGTGAAAAAAACGGAACGCGCGTGCCATCTTGAGCCCGCCCTGGTGCGCAGCCCAGGTAAGGTGCCACCCTGGCAAAGGTGCGCACCCGGGCAATTAACCCTACTTCCGACTTCGTGCGCGCCAGGGTGGCAACCGGGCCTCGGAAGAGCCAATGCGAGAAACCCCACCAAACGCTCCGACAAAAAAAGAGGCGGCGCTCCAATAACCCCGCTTCGGAGCGCAGCCGGGGCAAACCAAGCCAAGGTGCCCACCCCGACGAAGGTGCACGCGAGGTGCGCACCCGGGGCAAACCGGGCTCCGACAACGTGCACGCAGCACCTTGGAGCACACTTCGAAGCACTCCCGGGTGCCCACCGGCGTTGCGCACCGTGGTGGGCAGCGAGGTGCGCACCTTTGATGCGCTGCCTTCACTAATTTCCAGAAAAAGGCAAAAAAAAATGAGATTTTAAAATTTCCGTTTTGAAAGATAGTGAAAAAAAAGGAACGCGGGTGCCATCTTGAGCCCGCCCTGGTGCGCAGCCCAGGCAAGGCATGCGCACCAAGGTGCCCACCCGAGGTGCACACCCGGGGCAAACCGGGCTCCGACTTCGTGCAGGCCGCACCTTGGAGCACACTTCGGAGCGCTCCTTGGTGCGCACCATGGTGCCCACCAGGGCGCACCCGAGGCAAACCGGGCTCCGACTTCGTGCACGCCGCACCTTGGAGCACACATCGGAGCGCTCCCAGGTTCGCACCAGCGTTGCGCACCTTTGATGCGCTGCCTTCACTAATTTCCAGAAAAGGCAAAAAAAAACGATATTTTAAAATTTCCGTTCTGAAAGATAGTGAAAAAAACGGAACGCGGGTGCCATCTTGAGCCCTTCCTGATGCGCAGCCCAGGCAAGTTGTGCGCACCAAGGTGCCCACCCTGGCGGAGGTGCGCGCCCGGGGCAAACCGGGCTCCGACTTCGTGCACTGCATGGTGCCCACCAAGGCGCGCAACCCAGCCAAGGTGCCCACCGCAGCGAAGGTGCACGCGAGGTGCGCACCCGAGGTGCACACCCGGGGCAAACCGGGCTCCGACTTCGTGCACGCCGCACCTTGGAGCACACTTCAGAGCGCTCCTTGGTACGCACCAGGGCGCGCAACCCAGCCAAGGTGCTCACCCCGGCGAAGGTGCACGCGAGGTGCGCACCCGGGGCAAACCGGGCTCGGACTTCGTGCACGCCGCACCTTGGAGCACACATCGGAGCGCTCCCGGGTTCGCACCAGCATTGCGCACCTTTGATGCGCTGCCTTCACTAATTTCCAGAAAAGGCAAAAAAAAGAAAAAAATGAGATTTTAAAATTTCCGTTTTGAAAGATAGTGAAAAAAACGGAACGCGGGTGCCATCTTGAGCCCGCCCTGGTGTGCAGCCCAGGCAAGTTGTGCGCACCAAGGCACCCACCCTGGCCAAGGTGGGTCACGGGGTGGGTCCTAGGGTGGGTAACGGGGTGGGTACTAAGGTGCGTGCCAAGGTGGGTCATAGGGTGGGTGCCAAGGTGGGCACCAGGGTGGGTGTGCACCAACCCTAGCCAGGGTAGGTCACGGGGTGGTTGTCGGGGTGGGCGTCAAGGAGCCAAGGTGGGTGGCAAGTAGCCAAGTTGCGTGCCAAGGTGGGTGTCGGGGTGGGTGCCAAGGATCCAAGGTGGGTGCCAAGGAACCAAGGTGGGTGTCTGGGTGGGTGCCGAGGTGGGAGCCAGGGTGGGTCCCAAGGTGAGTGCAAAGGTGGGTGCCAGGGTCAAGGTGAGTGCCAATGTGGGTTCCAAGGTGCCAGGGTCAGGGTGAGTGCCAATGTGGGTTCAAAGGTGCTAAGTTGGGTGCGAGGTTGGGTGCGAGGGTGGGTGGGTGCCAAGGTGTGCTAGGTGGAAGCCCGGGTGGGTCGGCATCCCATGGGTGTCGAGTTGGGTGCCTGATGGGTGCTTCTTGTCAAGTTTTAGTCGTCGGGACTCATTTCGAGCCTTAGAGGTCGTTTCTTGTCCGGTTGCCCTGTCTTCGACCTGGGAACCCAATTTTGGTCCTCGGGTCCCATTTTTTTTTGTCTCGCATCCCACTTTTGGCCTGTGGCCTTTTCGGGGTCGATTCTCGTTTTGGGCATCAGAGCATGTTTCTTCTCCTAAAACCCAATATTTGTTTATTAAGTCTCGGAACACATTTTTGTTCTCGTGGACCCATCATGGGTCTTGGAACGCATTTGTGGTCCTTGGGTCCCATTTTGCATCCCGAAACTTGTGTTTTGGTGCTTGATCCCTATTTTGGGTGCCCACCTTGCACCAAGTGCGCACCCGGGGCAAACCGAGCGCCTTGGTGCACCGGGGCAAGATCGAGCGTGCACCCGAGGCGCCCCGAACATGCACCAAGGTGCACTCGGCCCACATGTGAGCGCAGGTCGTTGCGCCCGAGGTGGTGTGTGGGCACCGCGTTGCAGACGGGACACTGCACGCACACGACGCCCCCTCCAGGTGCACGCACGTAGGCCGGGCCGGGTGCACACCCGACGCCCTAGCAAGGTGCGCGCACCCGGGCAGGGCTCACACTTGGCGAACGGGGCGCACTTCGCGAGGGAGGGTGTGCACCTCGACGGGGGTGGGTGGCCGGGGTGGATTCGCACGTGGGTCGCGGTTTGCTAAGTACACACTGCGACAAGCTCATAACGGGTGCGATCATACCAGCGTTAGTGCACCGGATCCCATCAGAACTCCGCAGTTAAGCGCGCTTGGGCCGGAGTAGTACTGGGATGGGTGACCTCCCGGGAAGTCCCGGTGTTGCACCCTTTTTTAGTTTTTCGCCGGGCGTCGCAATGCTATTTGAATAAACCTTTTGCCCGTTTGCGTTCTCGTCGGGGCCGGGCCGGGCCGGGGTGCGCTGCCCGCACTACCGCGCGCGCGGGGGGCGACACCGAGCGCGCACCCGAGGCGCCCCGAGCACACAGGCCACGGTGCAACCCGGGCGTTGTGCGCGCACCCCGGTGCGCCCGAGGTGCTGCGCGCGCACCCAGGTGAAATCGGTGTGCACCTCGGCCAGTGCGCGCTCGGTCGAGTCGCGCACGTTGGCCAAGGTGCACGGTGATGTTTCTTACTCTAAGGTTCCGCACCAGACGCCCGGGACAGGTGAGCGAAGCTGGGCGGGGCCGGGTGCGCGGCCGGGGCAGGTGCACGCAGCTGGAGAGAGCTTTGGAGCACACTTCGGAGCGCACCAATGATGCGCTCCATTCAAAAGTTTCCTGAAAAGGCAAAAAAAGTTGAGATTATAGAATTTCCCACTTGAGAGATTGTAAAAAAAAAAAATTTAAAATGAAGGAAACGCGGGTGCCAAGGTGTGCGCAGCCCAGCCAAGGTGTGCGCACCAAGGCGCCCACCCTGGCGAAGGTGCACGCAAGGTGCGCACCCGAGGCAAACCGGACAATTAACCCAACTTTCGACTTCGCGCGCACCTTGGAGCGCACTTCGGAGCGCTCCTTGGTGCGCACCAATCTTGGGCACCTCGGAGTGCACCATGGCGCCCACCAAGGTGCGCACCCGGGGCAAACCGAGCTCCGACTTCGTGCGCACCTTGGAGCGCACGAAAGGTGCGCACCATGGCGCCCACCAAGGTGCGCAGCCCAGCCAAGGCGTGCGCATCAAGGTGCGCACCCTGGCGAAGGTGCGCACCCGGGGCAAACCGAGCTCCGACTTCGTGCGCACCTTGGAGCGCACAAAAGGTGCGCAACCCAGCCAAGGTGTGCGCACCCCGGTCAAACCGAGCTCCGAATCGTGCGCACCAGAGGTGCACGCCATCGTGCGCACCTTGGAGCACACTTCGGAGCCCTCCTTGGTGCGCGCCGATGTTGCGCACCTCGGAGCGCACCCGGGGAAAACAATGCAATTAACCCGACTTTCGACTTCGTGGGCACCTCGGAGCGCTCTCGGGTTCGCACCTCGGAGCACACCGAGGTGCGCACCTTTGATGCGCTGCCTTCACCAATTTCCAGAAAAGGCAAGAAAACATTGAGAAGGTGTGCGCACCGAGGTGCCCACCCTGGCGAAGGTGCACGCGAGGTGCGCACCCGGGGCAAACCGGGCTCCGACTTCGTGCACGCCGCACCTTGGAGCACACTTCGGAGCGCTCCTTGGTGCGCACCAGGGCGCGCAACCCAGCCGAGGTGCCCACCCCGGCGAAGGTGCACGCGAGGTGCGCACCCGGGGCAAACCGGGCTCCGACTTCGTGCACGCCATGGTGCCCACCGCGGCGAAGGTGCACGCGAGGTGCGCACCCGGGGCAAACCGGGCTCCGACTTCGTGCACGCCGCACCTTGGAGCACACTTCGGAGCGCTCCTTGGTGCGCACCATGGTGCCCACCAGGGCGCGCAACCCCGCCGAAGGTGCACGCGAGGTGCGCACCCGGGGCAAACCGGGCTCCGACTTCGTGCACGCCGCACCTTGGAGCACACTTCGGAGCGCTCCTTGGTGCGCACCATGG
Source organism: Cryptomeria japonica (assembly GCF_030272615.1). Lineage (NCBI taxonomy): Eukaryota > Viridiplantae > Streptophyta > Pinopsida > Cupressales > Cupressaceae > Cryptomeria > Cryptomeria japonica. The sequence goes on along the minus strand of NW_026729044.1, from coordinate 209,211 downwards.
TGCCCACCAGGGCGCGCAACCCCGCCGAAGGTGCACGCGAGGTGCGCACCCGGGGCAAACCGGGCTCCGACTTCGTGCACGCCATGGTGCGCACCGCGGCGAAGGTGCGCACCCGGGGCAAACCGGGCTCCGACTTCGTGCACGCCGCACCTTGGAGCACACTTCGGAGCGCTCCTTGGTGCGCACCAGGGCGCGCAACCCAGCCGAGGTGCCCACCCCGGCGAAGGTGCACGCGAGGTGCGTACCCGGGGCAAACCGGGCTCCGACTTCGTGCACGCCGCACCTTGGAGCACACTTCGGAGCGCTCCTTGGTGCGCACCATGGTGCCCACCAGGCCGCGCAACCCAGCCAAGGTGTGCGCACCAAGGTGCACGCGAGGTGCGCACCCGGGGCAAACCGGGGTCCGACTTCGTGCACGCCGCACCTTGGAGCACACATCGGGGCGCTCCCGGGTTCGCACCGGCGTTGCGCACCGTGGTGGGCACCTCGGAGCACACCAAGGTGGGCAGCGAGGTGCGCACCTTTGATGCGATGCCTTCACTAATTTCCATAAAAGGCAAAAAAAAAACGAGATTTTAAAATTTCCGTTTTGAAAGATAGTGAGAAAAAGGGAATGCTGGTGCCATCTTGAGCCCGCCCTGGTGCGCAGCCCAGCCAAGGTGTGCGCACCAAGGTGCCCACCCTGGCGAAGGTGCGCGCCCGGGCAATTAACCCAACTTCCAACTTCGCGCGCGCCAGGGTGGGAGCGCACCCAACAACCGGGCCTGGGAAGAGCCAATGCGAGAAACCCCACCAAACGCTCTGACAAAAAAAGAGGGGGCGCTCCAGTAACCCCGCTTCGGAGCGCACCCTGGGCAAACCCAGCCAAGGTGCCCACCCCGGCCAAGGTGCAGGCGAGGTGCGCACCCGGGGCAAACCGGGCTCCGACAACGTGCACGCCGCACCTTGGAGCACACTTCGTAGCGCTCCCGGGTGCGCACCTCAGAGCACACCAAGGTGGGCAGCGAGGTGCGCACCTTTGATGCGCTGCCTTCACTAATTTCCAGAAAAGGCAAAAAAAAAAGGAGATTTTAAAATTTCCGTTTTGAAAGATAGTGAAAAAAACGGAACGCGCGTGCCATCTTGAGCCCGCCCTGGTGCGCAGCCCAGGTAAGGTGCCCACCCTGGCAAAGGTGCGCACCCGGGCAATTAACCCTACTTCCGACTTCGTGCGCGCCAGGGTGGCAACCGGGCCTCGGAAGAGCCAATGCGAGAAACCCCACCAAACGCTCCGACAAAAAAAGAGGCGGCGCTCCAATAACCCCGCTTCGGAGCGCAGCCGGGGCAAACCCAGCCAAGGTGCCCACCCCGACGAAGGTGCACGCGAGGTGCGCACCCGGGGCAAACCGGGCTCCGACAACGTGCACGCAGCACCTTGGAGCACACTTCGAAGCACTCCCGGGTGCCCACCGGCGTTGCGCACCGTGGTGGGCAGCGAGGTGCGCACCTTTGATGCGCTGCCTTCACTAATTTCCAGAAAAAGGCAAAAAAAAATGAGATTTTAAAATTTCCGTTTTGAAAGATAGTGAAAAAAAAGGAACGCGGGTGCCATCTTGAGCCCGCCCTGGTGCGCAGCCCAGGCAAGGCATGCGCACCAAGGTGCCCACCCGAGGTGCACACCCGGGGCAAACCGGGCTCCGACTTCGTGCAGGCCGCACCTTGGAGCACACTTCGGAGCGCTCCTTGGTGCGCACCATGGTGCCCACCAGGGCGCGCAACCCAGCCAAGGTCTGCACACTAAGGTGCCCACCCCGGCGAAGGTGCACGCGAGGTGCGCACCCGGGGCAAACCGGGCTCCGACTTCGTGCACGCCATGGTGCCCACCGCGGCGAAGGTGCACGCGAGGTGCGCACCCGGGGCAAACCGGGCTCCGACTTCGTGCACGCCGCACCTTGGAGCACACTTCGGAGCGCTCCTTGGTGCGCACCATGGTGCCCACCAGGGCGCGCAACCCAGCCAAGGTGTGCGCACCAAGGTGCACGCGAGGTGCGCACCCGGGGCAAACCGGGGTCCGACTTCGTGCACGCCGCACCTTGGAGCACACATCGGAGCGCTCCCAGGTTCGCACCAGCGTTGCGCACCTTTGATGCGCTGCCTTCACTAATTTCCAGAAAAGGCAAAAAAAAACGATATTTTAAAATTTCCGTTCTGAAAGATAGTGAAAAAAACGGAACGCGGGTGCCATCTTGAGCCCTTCCTGGTGCGCAGCCCAGGCAAGTTGTGCGCACCAAGGTGCCCACCCTGGCGGAGGATCGCGCCCGGGGCAAACCGGGCTCCGACTTCGTGCACTGCATGGTGCCCACCAAGGCGCGCAACCCAGCCAAGGTGCCCACCGCAGCGAAGGTGCACGCGAGGTGCACACCCGGGGCAAACCGGGCTCCGACTTCGTGCACGCCGCACCTTGGAGCACACTTCAGAGCGCTCCTTGGTGCGCACCAGGGCGCGCAACCCAGCCGAGGTGCCCACCCCGGCGAAGGTGCACGCGAGGTGCGCACCCGGGGCAAACCGGGCTCCGACTTCGTGCACGCCATGGTGCCCACCGCGGCGAAGGTGCGCACCCGGGGCAAACCGGGCTCCGACTTCGTGCACGCCGCACCTTGGAGCACACTTCGGAGCGCTCCTTGGTGCGCACCATGGTGCCCACCAGGCCGCGCAACCCAGCCAAGGTGTGCGCACCAAGGTGCACGCGAGGTGCGCACCCGGGGCAAACCGGGGTCCGACTTCGTGCACGCCGCACCTTGGAGCACACATCGGGGCGCTCCCGGGTTCGCACCGGCGTTGCGCACCGTGGTGGGCACCTCGGAGCACACCAAGGTGGGCAGCGAGGTGCGCACCTTTGATGCGATGCCTTCACTAATTTCCATAAAAGGCAAAAAAAAAACGAGATTTTAAAATTTCCGTTTTGAAAGATAGTGAGAAAAAGGGAATGCTGGTGCCATCTTGAGCCCGCCCTGGTGCGCAGCCCAGCCAAGGTTTGCGCACCAAGGTGCCCACCCTGGCGAAGGTGCGCGCCCGGGCAATTAACCCAACTTCCAACTTCGCGCGCGCCAGGGTGGGAGCGCACCCAACAACCGGGCCTGGGAAGAGCCAATGCGAGAAACCCCACCAAACTCTCTGACAAAAAAAGAGGGGGCGCTCCAGTAACCCCGCTTCGGAGCGCACCCTGGGCAAACCCAGCCAAGGTGCCCACCCCGGCCAAGGTGCAGGCGAGGTGCGCACCCGGGGCAAACCGGGCTCCGACAACGTGCACGCCGCACCTTGGAGCACACTTCGTAGCGCTCCCGGGTGCGCACCTCAGAGCACACCAAGGTGGGCAGCGAGGTGCGCACCTTTGATGCGCTGCCTTCACTAATTTCCAGAAAAGGCAAAAAAAAAAGGAGATTTTAAAATTTCCGTTTTGAAAGATAGTGAAAAAAACGGAACGCGCGTGCCATCTTGAGCCCGCCCTGGTGCGCAGCCCAGGTAAGGTGCCACCCTGGCAAAGGTGCGCACCCGGGCAATTAACCCTACTTCCGACTTCGTGCGCGCCAGGGTGGCAACCGGGCCTCGGAAGAGCCAATGCGAGAAACCCCACCAAACGCTCCGACAAAAAAAGAGGCGGCGCTCCAATAACCCCGCTTCGGAGCGCAGCCGGGGCAAACCAAGCCAAGGTGCCCACCCCGACGAAGGTGCACGCGAGGTGCGCACCCGGGGCAAACCGGGCTCCGACAACGTGCACGCAGCACCTTGGAGCACACTTCGAAGCACTCCCGGGTGCCCACCGGCGTTGCGCACCGTGGTGGGCAGCGAGGTGCGCACCTTTGATGCGCTGCCTTCACTAATTTCCAGAAAAAGGCAAAAAAAAATGAGATTTTAAAATTTCCGTTTTGAAAGATAGTGAAAAAAAAGGAACGCGGGTGCCATCTTGAGCCCGCCCTGGTGCGCAGCCCAGGCAAGGCATGCGCACCAAGGTGCCCACCCGAGGTGCACACCCGGGGCAAACCGGGCTCCGACTTCGTGCAGGCCGCACCTTGGAGCACACTTCGGAGCGCTCCTTGGTGCGCACCATGGTGCCCACCAGGGCGCACCCGAGGCAAACCGGGCTCCGACTTCGTGCACGCCGCACCTTGGAGCACACATCGGAGCGCTCCCAGGTTCGCACCAGCGTTGCGCACCTTTGATGCGCTGCCTTCACTAATTTCCAGAAAAGGCAAAAAAAAACGATATTTTAAAATTTCCGTTCTGAAAGATAGTGAAAAAAACGGAACGCGGGTGCCATCTTGAGCCCTTCCTGATGCGCAGCCCAGGCAAGTTGTGCGCACCAAGGTGCCCACCCTGGCGGAGGTGCGCGCCCGGGGCAAACCGGGCTCCGACTTCGTGCACTGCATGGTGCCCACCAAGGCGCGCAACCCAGCCAAGGTGCCCACCGCAGCGAAGGTGCACGCGAGGTGCGCACCCGAGGTGCACACCCGGGGCAAACCGGGCTCCGACTTCGTGCACGCCGCACCTTGGAGCACACTTCAGAGCGCTCCTTGGTACGCACCAGGGCGCGCAACCCAGCCAAGGTGCTCACCCCGGCGAAGGTGCACGCGAGGTGCGCACCCGGGGCAAACCGGGCTCGGACTTCGTGCACGCCGCACCTTGGAGCACACATCGGAGCGCTCCCGGGTTCGCACCAGCATTGCGCACCTTTGATGCGCTGCCTTCACTAATTTCCAGAAAAGGCAAAAAAAAGAAAAAAATGAGATTTTAAAATTTCCGTTTTGAAAGATAGTGAAAAAAACGGAACGCGGGTGCCATCTTGAGCCCGCCCTGGTGTGCAGCCCAGGCAAGTTGTGCGCACCAAGGCACCCACCCTGGCCAAGGTGGGTCACGGGGTGGGTCCTAGGGTGGGTAACGGGGTGGGTACTAAGGTGCGTGCCAAGGTGGGTCATAGGGTGGGTGCCAAGGTGGGCACCAGGGTGGGTGTGCACCAACCCTAGCCAGGGTAGGTCACGGGGTGGTTGTCGGGGTGGGCGTCAAGGAGCCAAGGTGGGTGGCAAGTAGCCAAGTTGCGTGCCAAGGTGGGTGTCGGGGTGGGTGCCAAGGATCCAAGGTGGGTGCCAAGGAACCAAGGTGGGTGTCTGGGTGGGTGCCGAGGTGGGAGCCAGGGTGGGTCCCAAGGTGAGTGCAAAGGTGGGTGCCAGGGTCAAGGTGAGTGCCAATGTGGGTTCCAAGGTGCCAGGGTCAGGGTGAGTGCCAATGTGGGTTCAAAGGTGCTAAGTTGGGTGCGAGGTTGGGTGCGAGGGTGGGTGGGTGCCAAGGTGTGCTAGGTGGAAGCCCGGGTGGGTCGGCATCCCATGGGTGTCGAGTTGGGTGCCTGATGGGTGCTTCTTGTCAAGTTTTAGTCGTCGGGACTCATTTCGAGCCTTAGAGGTCGTTTCTTGTCCGGTTGCCCTGTCTTCGACCTGGGAACCCAATTTTGGTCCTCGGGTCCCATTTTTTTTTGTCTCGCATCCCACTTTTGGCCTGTGGCCTTTTCGGGGTCGATTCTCGTTTTGGGCATCAGAGCATGTTTCTTCTCCTAAAACCCAATATTTGTTTATTAAGTCTCGGAACACATTTTTGTTCTCGTGGACCCATCATGGGTCTTGGAACGCATTTGTGGTCCTTGGGTCCCATTTTGCATCCCGAAACTTGTGTTTTGGTGCTTGATCCCTATTTTGGGTGCCCACCTTGCACCAAGTGCGCACCCGGGGCAAACCGAGCGCCTTGGTGCACCGGGGCAAGATCGAGCGTGCACCCGAGGCGCCCCGAACATGCACCAAGGTGCACTCGGCCCACATGTGAGCGCAGGTCGTTGCGCCCGAGGTGGTGTGTGGGCACCGCGTTGCAGACGGGACACTGCACGCACACGACGCCCCCTCCAGGTGCACGCACGTAGGCCGGGCCGGGTGCACACCCGACGCCCTAGCAAGGTGCGCGCACCCGGGCAGGGCTCACACTTGGCGAACGGGGCGCACTTCGCGAGGGAGGGTGTGCACCTCGACGGGGGTGGGTGGCCGGGGTGGATTCGCACGTGGGTCGCGGTTTGCTAAGTACACACTGCGACAAGCTCATAACGGGTGCGATCATACCAGCGTTAGTGCACCGGATCCCATCAGAACTCCGCAGTTAAGCGCGCTTGGGCCGGAGTAGTACTGGGATGGGTGACCTCCCGGGAAGTCCCGGTGTTGCACCCTTTTTTAGTTTTTCGCCGGGCGTCGCAATGCTATTTGAATAAACCTTTTGCCCGTTTGCGTTCTCGTCGGGGCCGGGCCGGGCCGGGGTGCGCTGCCCGCACTACCGCGCGCGCGGGGGCGACACCGAGCGCGCACCCGAGGCGCCCCGAGCACACAGGCCACGGTGCAACCCGGGCGTTGTGCGCGCACCCCGGTGCGCCCGAGGTGCTGCGCGCGCACCCAGGTGAAATCGGTGTGCACCTCGGCCAGTGCGCGCTCGGTCGAGTCGCGCACGTTGGCCAAGGTGCACGGTGATGTTTCTTACTCTAAGGTTCCGCACCAGACGCCCGGGACAGGTGAGCGAAGCTGGGCGGGGCCGGGTGCGCGGCCGGGGCAGGTGCACGCAGCTGGAGAGAGCTTTGGAGCACACTTCGGAGCGCACCAATGATGCGCTCCATTCAAAAGTTTCCTGAAAAGGCAAAAAAAGTTGAGATTATAGAATTTCCCACTTGAGAGATTGTAAAAAAAAAAAATTTAAAATGAAGGAAACGCGGGTGCCAAGGTGTGCGCAGCCCAGCCAAGGTGTGCGCACCAAGGCGCCCACCCTGGCGAAGGTGCACGCAAGGTGCGCACCCGAGGCAAACCGGACAATTAACCCAACTTTCGACTTCGCGCGCACCTTGGAGCGCACTTCGGAGCGCTCCTTGGTGCGCACCAATCTTGGGCACCTCGGAGTGCACCATGGCGCCCACCAAGGTGCGCACCCGGGGCAAACCGAGCTCCGACTTCGTGCGCACCTTGGAGCGCACGAAAGGTGCGCACCATGGCGCCCACCAAGGTGCGCAGCCCAGCCAAGGCGTGCGCATCAAGGTGCGCACCCTGGCGAAGGTGCGCACCCGGGGCAAACCGAGCTCCGACTTCGTGCGCACCTTGGAGCGCACAAAAGGTGCGCAACCCAGCCAAGGTGTGCGCACCCCGGTCAAACCGAGCTCCGAATCGTGCGCACCAGAGGTGCACGCCATCGTGCGCACCTTGGAGCACACTTCGGAGCCCTCCTTGGTGCGCGCCGATGTTGCGCACCTCGGAGCGCACCCGGGGAAAACAATGCAATTAACCCGACTTTCGACTTCGTGGGCACCTCGGAGCGCTCTCGGGTTCGCACCTCGGAGCACACCGAGGTGCGCACCTTTGATGCGCTGCCTTCACCAATTTCCAGAAAAGGCAAGAAAACATTGAGAAGGTGTGCGCACCGAGGTGCCCACCCTGGCGAAGGTGCACGCGAGGTGCGCACCCGGGGCAAACCGGGCTCCGACTTCGTGCACGCCGCACCTTGGAGCACACTTCGGAGCGCTCCTTGGTGCGCACCAGGGCGCGCAACCCAGCCGAGGTGCCCACCCCGGCGAAGGTGCACGCGAGGTGCGCACCCGGGGCAAACCGGGCTCCGACTTCGTGCACGCCATGGTGCCCACCGCGGCGAAGGTGCACGCGAGGTGCGCACCCGGGGCAAACCGGGCTCCGACTTCGTGCACGCCGCACCTTGGAGCACACTTCGGAGCGCTCCTTGGTGCGCACCATGGTGCCCACCAGGGCGCGCAACCCCGCCGAAGGTGCACGCGAGGTGCGCACCCGGGGCAAACCGGGCTCCGACTTCGTGCACGCCGCACCTTGGAGCACACTTCGGAGCGCTCCTTGGTGCGCACCATGGTGCCCACCAGGGCGCGCAACCCCGCCGAAGGTGCACGCGAGGTGCGCACCCGGGGCAAACCGGGCTCCGACTTCGTGCACGCCATGGTGCGCACCGCGGCGAAGGTGCGCACCCGGGGCAAACCGGGCTCCGACTTCGTGCACGCCGCACCTTGGAGCACACTTCGGAGCGCTCCTTGGTGCGCACCAGGGCGCGCAACCCAGCCGAGGTGCCCACCCCGGCGAAGGTGCACGCGAGGTGCGTACCCGGGGCAAACCGGGCTCCGACTTCGTGCACGCCGCACCTTGGAGCACACTTCGGAGCGCTCCTTGGTGCGCACCATGGTGCCCACCAGGCCGCGCAACCCAGCCAAGGTGTGCGCACCAAGGTGCACGCGAGGTGCGCACCCGGGGCAAACCGGGGTCCGACTTCGTGCACGCCGCACCTTGGAGCACACATCGGGGCGCTCCCGGGTTCGCACCGGCGTTGCGCACCGTGGTGGGCACCTCGGAGCACACCAAGGTGGGCAGCGAGGTGCGCACCTTTGATGCGATGCCTTCACTAATTTCCATAAAAGGCAAAAAAAAAACGAGATTTTAAAATTTCCGTTTTGAAAGATAGTGAGAAAAAGGGAATGCTGGTGCCATCTTGAGCCCGCCCTGGTGCGCAGCCCAGCCAAGGTGTGCGCACCAAGGTGCCCACCCTGGCGAAGGTGCGCGCCCGGGCAATTAACCCAACTTCCAACTTCGCGCGCGCCAGGGTGGGAGCGCACCCAACAACCGGGCCTGGGAAGAGCCAATGCGAGAAACCCCACCAAACGCTCTGACAAAAAAAGAGGGGGCGCTCCAGTAACCCCGCTTCGGAGCGCACCCTGGGCAAACCCAGCCAAGGTGCCCACCCCGGCCAAGGTGCAGGCGAGGTGCGCACCCGGGGCAAACCGGGCTCCGACAACGTGCACGCCGCACCTTGGAGCACACTTCGTAGCGCTCCCGGGTGCGCACCTCAGAGCACACCAAGGTGGGCAGCGAGGTGCGCACCTTTGATGCGCTGCCTTCACTAATTTCCAGAAAAGGCAAAAAAAAAAGGAGATTTTAAAATTTCCGTTTTGAAAGATAGTGAAAAAAACGGAACGCGCGTGCCATCTTGAGCCCGCCCTGGTGCGCAGCCCAGGTAAGGTGCCCACCCTGGCAAAGGTGCGCACCCGGGCAATTAACCCTACTTCCGACTTCGTGCGCGCCAGGGTGGCAACCGGGCCTCGGAAGAGCCAATGCGAGAAACCCCACCAAACGCTCCGACAAAAAAAGAGGCGGCGCTCCAATAACCCCGCTTCGGAGCGCAGCCGGGGCAAACCCAGCCAAGGTGCCCACCCCGACGAAGGTGCACGCGAGGTGCGCACCCGGGGCAAACCGGGCTCCGACAACGTGCACGCAGCACCTTGGAGCACACTTCGAAGCACTCCCGGGTGCCCACCGGCGTTGCGCACCGTGGTGGGCAGCGAGGTGCGCACCTTTGATGCGCTGCCTTCACTAATTTCCAGAAAAAGGCAAAAAAAAATGAGATTTTAAAATTTCCGTTTTGAAAGATAGTGAAAAAAAAGGAACGCGGGTGCCATCTTGAGCCCGCCCTGGTGCGCAGCCCAGGCAAGGCATGCGCACCAAGGTGCCCACCCGAGGTGCACACCCGGGGCAAACCGGGCTCCGACTTCGTGCAGGCCGCACCTTGGAGCACACTTCGGAGCGCTCCTTGGTGCGCACCATGGTGCCCACCAGGGCGCGCAACCCAGCCAAGGTCTGCACACTAAGGTGCCCACCCCGGCGAAGGTGCACGCGAGGTGCGCACCCGGGGCAAACCGGGCTCCGACTTCGTGCACGCCATGGTGCCCACCGCGGCGAAGGTGCACGCGAGGTGCGCACCCGGGGCAAACCGGGCTCCGACTTCGTGCACGCCGCACCTTGGAGCACACTTCGGAGCGCTCCTTGGTGCGCACCATGGTGCCCACCAGGGCGCGCAACCCAGCCAAGGTGTGCGCACCAAGGTGCACGCGAGGTGCGCACCCGGGGCAAACCGGGGTCCGACTTCGTGCACGCCGCACCTTGGAGCACACATCGGAGCGCTCCCAGGTTCGCACCAGCGTTGCGCACCTTTGATGCGCTGCCTTCACTAATTTCCAGAAAAGGCAAAAAAAAACGATATTTTAAAATTTCCGTTCTGAAAGATAGTGAAAAAAACGGAACGCGGGTGCCATCTTGAGCCCTTCCTGGTGCGCAGCCCAGGCAAGTTGTGCGCACCAAGGTGCCCACCCTGGCGGAGGATCGCGCCCGGGGCAAACCGGGCTCCGACTTCGTGCACTGCATGGTGCCCACCAAGGCGCGCAACCCAGCCAAGGTGCCCACCGCAGCGAAGGTGCACGCGAGGTGCACACCCGGGGCAAACCGGGCTCCGACTTCGTGCACGCCGCACCTTGGAGCACACTTCAGAGCGCTCCTTGGTGCGCACCAGGGCGCGCAACCCAGCCGAGGTGCCCACCCCGGCGAAGGTGCACGCGAGGTGCGCACCCGGGGCAAACCGGGCTCCGACTTCGTGCACGCCATGGTGCCCACCGCGGCGAAGGTGCGCACCCGGGGCAAACCGGGCTCCGACTTCGTGCACGCCGCACCTTGGAGCACACTTCGGAGCGCTCCTTGGTGCGCACCATGGTGCCCACCAGGCCGCGCAACCCAGCCAAGGTGTGCGCACCAAGGTGCACGCGAGGTGCGCACCCGGGGCAAACCGGGGTCCGACTTCGTGCACGCCGCACCTTGGAGCACACATCGGGGCGCTCCCGGGTTCGCACCGGCGTTGCGCACCGTGGTGGGCACCTCGGAGCACACCAAGGTGGGCAGCGAGGTGCGCACCTTTGATGCGATGCCTTCACTAATTTCCATAAAAGGCAAAAAAAAAACGAGATTTTAAAATTTCCGTTTTGAAAGATAGTGAGAAAAAGGGAATGCTGGTGCCATCTTGAGCCCGCCCTGGTGCGCAGCCCAGCCAAGGTTTGCGCACCAAGGTGCCCACCCTGGCGAAGGTGCGCGCCCGGGCAATTAACCCAACTTCCAACTTCGCGCGCGCCAGGGTGGGAGCGCACCCAACAACCGGGCCTGGGAAGAGCCAATGCGAGAAACCCCACCAAACTCTCTGACAAAAAAAGAGGGGGCGCTCCAGTAACCCCGCTTCGGAGCGCACCCTGGGCAAACCCAGCCAAGGTGCCCACCCCGGCCAAGGTGCAGGCGAGGTGCGCACCCGGGGCAAACCGGGCTCCGACAACGTGCACGCCGCACCTTGGAGCACACTTCGTAGCGCTCCCGGGTGCGCACCTCAGAGCACACCAAGGTGGGCAGCGAGGTGCGCACCTTTGATGCGCTGCCTTCACTAATTTCCAGAAAAGGCAAAAAAAAAAGGAGATTTTAAAATTTCCGTTTTGAAAGATAGTGAAAAAAACGGAACGCGCGTGCCATCTTGAGCCCGCCCTGGTGCGCAGCCCAGGTAAGGTGCCACCCTGGCAAAGGTGCGCACCCGGGCAATTAACCCTACTTCCGACTTCGTGCGCGCCAGGGTGGCAACCGGGCCTCGGAAGAGCCAATGCGAGAAACCCCACCAAACGCTCCGACAAAAAAAGAGGCGGCGCTCCAATAACCCCGCTTCGGAGCGCAGCCGGGGCAAACCAAGCCAAGGTGCCCACCCCGACGAAGGTGCACGCGAGGTGCGCACCCGGGGCAAACCGGGCTCCGACAACGTGCACGCAGCACCTTGGAGCACACTTCGAAGCACTCCCGGGTGCCCACCGGCGTTGCGCACCGTGGTGGGCAGCGAGGTGCGCACCTTTGATGCGCTGCCTTCACTAATTTCCAGAAAAAGGCAAAAAAAAATGAGATTTTAAAATTTCCGTTTTGAAAGATAGTGAAAAAAAAGGAACGCGGGTGCCATCTTGAGCCCGCCCTGGTGCGCAGCCCAGGCAAGGCATGCGCACCAAGGTGCCCACCCGAGGTGCACACCCGGGGCAAACCGGGCTCCGACTTCGTGCAGGCCGCACCTTGGAGCACACTTCGGAGCGCTCCTTGGTGCGCACCATGGTGCCCACCAGGGCGCACCCGAGGCAAACCGGGCTCCGACTTCGTGCACGCCGCACCTTGGAGCACACATCGGAGCGCTCCCAGGTTCGCACCAGCGTTGCGCACCTTTGATGCGCTGCCTTCACTAATTTCCAGAAAAGGCAAAAAAAAACGATATTTTAAAATTTCCGTTCTGAAAGATAGTGAAAAAAACGGAACGCGGGTGCCATCTTGAGCCCTTCCTGATGCGCAGCCCAGGCAAGTTGTGCGCACCAAGGTGCCCACCCTGGCGGAGGTGCGCGCCCGGGGCAAACCGGGCTCCGACTTCGTGCACTGCATGGTGCCCACCAAGGCGCGCAACCCAGCCAAGGTGCCCACCGCAGCGAAGGTGCACGCGAGGTGCGCACCCGAGGTGCACACCCGGGGCAAACCGGGCTCCGACTTCGTGCACGCCGCACCTTGGAGCACACTTCAGAGCGCTCCTTGGTACGCACCAGGGCGCGCAACCCAGCCAAGGTGCTCACCCCGGCGAAGGTGCACGCGAGGTGCGCACCCGGGGCAAACCGGGCTCGGACTTCGTGCACGCCGCACCTTGGAGCACACATCGGAGCGCTCCCGGGTTCGCACCAGCATTGCGCACCTTTGATGCGCTGCCTTCACTAATTTCCAGAAAAGGCAAAAAAAAGAAAAAAATGAGATTTTAAAATTTCCGTTTTGAAAGATAGTGAAAAAAACGGAACGCGGGTGCCATCTTGAGCCCGCCCTGGTGTGCAGCCCAGGCAAGTTGTGCGCACCAAGGCACCCACCCTGGCCAAGGTGGGTCACGGGGTGGGTCCTAGGGTGGGTAACGGGGTGGGTACTAAGGTGCGTGCCAAGGTGGGTCATAGGGTGGGTGCCAAGGTGGGCACCAGGGTGGGTGTGCACCAACCCTAGCCAGGGTAGGTCACGGGGTGGTTGTCGGGGTGGGCGTCAAGGAGCCAAGGTGGGTGGCAAGTAGCCAAGTTGCGTGCCAAGGTGGGTGTCGGGGTGGGTGCCAAGGATCCAAGGTGGGTGCCAAGGAACCAAGGTGGGTGTCTGGGTGGGTGCCGAGGTGGGAGCCAGGGTGGGTCCCAAGGTGAGTGCAAAGGTGGGTGCCAGGGTCAAGGTGAGTGCCAATGTGGGTTCCAAGGTGCCAGGGTCAGGGTGAGTGCCAATGTGGGTTCAAAGGTGCTAAGTTGGGTGCGAGGTTGGGTGCGAGGGTGGGTGGGTGCCAAGGTGTGCTAGGTGGAAGCCCGGGTGGGTCGGCATCCCATGGGTGTCGAGTTGGGTGCCTGATGGGTGCTTCTTGTCAAGTTTTAGTCGTCGGGACTCATTTCGAGCCTTAGAGGTCGTTTCTTGTCCGGTTGCCCTGTCTTCGACCTGGGAACCCAATTTTGGTCCTCGGGTCCCATTTTTTTTTGTCTCGCATCCCACTTTTGGCCTGTGGCCTTTTCGGGGTCGATTCTCGTTTTGGGCATCAGAGCATGTTTCTTCTCCTAAAACCCAATATTTGTTTATTAAGTCTCGGAACACATTTTTGTTCTCGTGGACCCATCATGGGTCTTGGAACGCATTTGTGGTCCTTGGGTCCCATTTTGCATCCCGAAACTTGTGTTTTGGTGCTTGATCCCTATTTTGGGTGCCCACCTTGCACCAAGTGCGCACCCGGGGCAAACCGAGCGCCTTGGTGCACCGGGGCAAGATCGAGCGTGCACCCGAGGCGCCCCGAACATGCACCAAGGTGCACTCGGCCCACATGTGAGCGCAGGTCGTTGCGCCCGAGGTGGTGTGTGGGCACCGCGTTGCAGACGGGACACTGCACGCACACGACGCCCCCTCCAGGTGCACGCACGTAGGCCGGGCCGGGTGCACACCCGACGCCCTAGCAAGGTGCGCGCACCCGGGCAGGGCTCACACTTGGCGAACGGGGCGCACTTCGCGAGGGAGGGTGTGCACCTCGACGGGGGTGGGTGGCCGGGGTGGATTCGCACGTGGGTCGCGGTTTGCTAAGTACACACTGCGACAAGCTCATAACGGGTGCGATCATACCAGCGTTAGTGCACCGGATCCCATCAGAACTCCGCAGTTAAGCGCGCTTGGGCCGGAGTAGTACTGGGATGGGTGACCTCCCGGGAAGTCCCGGTGTTGCACCCTTTTTTAGTTTTTCGCCGGGCGTCGCAATGCTATTTGAATAAACCTTTTGCCCGTTTGCGTTCTCGTCGGGGCCGGGCCGGGCCGGGGTGCGCTGCCCGCACTACCGCGCGCGCGGGGGCGACACCGAGCGCGCACCCGAGGCGCCCCGAGCACACAGGCCACGGTGCAACCCGGGCGTTGTGCGCGCACCCCGGTGCGCCCGAGGTGCTGCGCGCGCACCCAGGTGAAATCGGTGTGCACCTCGGCCAGTGCGCGCTCGGTCGAGTCGCGCACGTTGGCCAAGGTGCACGGTGATGTTTCTTACTCTAAGGTTCCGCACCAGACGCCCGGGACAGGTGAGCGAAGCTGGGCGGGGCCGGGTGCGCGGCCGGGGCAGGTGCACGCAGCTGGAGAGAGCTTTGGAGCACACTTCGGAGCGCACCAATGATGCGCTCCATTCAAAAGTTTCCTGAAAAGGCAAAAAAAGTTGAGATTATAGAATTTCCCACTTGAGAGATTGTAAAAAAAAAAAATTTAAAATGAAGGAAACGCGGGTGCCAAGGTGTGCGCAGCCCAGCCAAGGTGTGCGCACCAAGGCGCCCACCCTGGCGAAGGTGCACGCAAGGTGCGCACCCGAGGCAAACCGGACAATTAACCCAACTTTCGACTTCGCGCGCACCTTGGAGCGCACTTCGGAGCGCTCCTTGGTGCGCACCAATCTTGGGCACCTCGGAGTGCACCATGGCGCCCACCAAGGTGCGCACCCGGGGCAAACCGAGCTCCGACTTCGTGCGCACCTTGGAGCGCACGAAAGGTGCGCACCATGGCGCCCACCAAGGTGCGCAGCCCAGCCAAGGCGTGCGCATCAAGGTGCGCACCCTGGCGAAGGTGCGCACCCGGGGCAAACCGAGCTCCGACTTCGTGCGCACCTTGGAGCGCACAAAAGGTGCGCAACCCAGCCAAGGTGTGCGCACCCCGGTCAAACCGAGCTCCGAATCGTGCGCACCAGAGGTGCACGCCATCGTGCGCACCTTGGAGCACACTTCGGAGCCCTCCTTGGTGCGCGCCGATGTTGCGCACCTCGGAGCGCACCCGGGGAAAACAATGCAATTAACCCGACTTTCGACTTCGTGGGCACCTCGGAGCGCTCTCGGGTTCGCACCTCGGAGCACACCGAGGTGCGCACCTTTGATGCGCTGCCTTCACCAATTTCCAGAAAAGGCAAGAAAACATTGAGAAGGTGTGCGCACCGAGGTGCCCACCCTGGCGAAGGTGCACGCGAGGTGCGCACCCGGGGCAAACCGGGCTCCGACTTCGTGCACGCCGCACCTTGGAGCACACTTCGGAGCGCTCCTTGGTGCGCACCAGGGCGCGCAACCCAGCCGAGGTGCCCACCCCGGCGAAGGTGCACGCGAGGTGCGCACCCGGGGCAAACCGGGCTCCGACTTCGTGCACGCCATGGTGCCCACCGCGGCGAAGGTGCACGCGAGGTGCGCACCCGGGGCAAACCGGGCTCCGACTTCGTGCACGCCGCACCTTGGAGCACACTTCGGAGCGCTCCTTGGTGCGCACCATGGTGCCCACCAGGGCGCGCAACCCCGCCGAAGGTGCACGCGAGGTGCGCACCCGGGGCAAACCGGGCTCCGACTTCGTGCACGCCGCACCTTGGAGCACACTTCGGAGCGCTCCTTGGTGCGCACCATGGTGCCCACCAGGGCGCGCAACCCCGCCGAAGGTGCACGCGAGGTGCGCACCCGGGGCAAACCGGGCTCCGACTTCGTGCACGCCATGGTGCGCACCGCGGCGAAGGTGCGCACCCGGGGCAAACCGGGCTCCGACTTCGTGCACGCCGCACCTTGGAGCACACTTCGGAGCGCTCCTTGGTGCGCACCAGGGCGCGCAACCCAGCCGAGGTGCCCACCCCGGCGAAGGTGCACGCGAGGTGCGTACCCGGGGCAAACCGGGCTCCGACTTCGTGCACGCCGCACCTTGGAGCACACTTCGGAGCGCTCCTTGGTGCGCACCATGGTGCCCACCAGGCCGCGCAACCCAGCCAAGGTGTGCGCACCAAGGTGCACGCGAGGTGCGCACCCGGGGCAAACCGGGGTCCGACTTCGTGCACGCCGCACCTTGGAGCACACATCGGGGCGCTCCCGGGTTCGCACCGGCGTTGCGCACCGTGGTGGGCACCTCGGAGCACACCAAGGTGGGCAGCGAGGTGCGCACCTTTGATGCGATGCCTTCACTAATTTCCATAAAAGGCAAAAAAAAAACGAGATTTTAAAATTTCCGTTTTGAAAGATAGTGAGAAAAAGGGAATGCTGGTGCCATCTTGAGCCCGCCCTGGTGCGCAGCCCAGCCAAGGTGTGCGCACCAAGGTGCCCACCCTGGCGAAGGTGCGCGCCCGGGCAATTAACCCAACTTCCAACTTCGCGCGCGCCAGGGTGGGAGCGCACCCAACAACCGGGCCTGGGAAGAGCCAATGCGAGAAACCCCACCAAACGCTCTGACAAAAAAAGAGGGGGCGCTCCAGTAACCCCGCTTCGGAGCGCACCCTGGGCAAACCCAGCCAAGGTGCCCACCCCGGCCAAGGTGCAGGCGAGGTGCGCACCCGGGGCAAACCGGGCTCCGACAACGTGCACGCCGCACCTTGGAGCACACTTCGTAGCGCTCCCGGGTGCGCACCTCAGAGCACACCAAGGTGGGCAGCGAGGTGCGCACCTTTGATGCGCTGCCTTCACTAATTTCCAGAAAAGGCAAAAAAAAAAGGAGATTTTAAAATTTCCGTTTTGAAAGATAGTGAAAAAAACGGAACGCGCGTGCCATCTTGAGCCCGCCCTGGTGCGCAGCCCAGGTAAGGTGCCCACCCTGGCAAAGGTGCGCACCCGGGCAATTAACCCTACTTCCGACTTCGTGCGCGCCAGGGTGGCAACCGGGCCTCGGAAGAGCCAATGCGAGAAACCCCACCAAACGCTCCGACAAAAAAAGAGGCGGCGCTCCAATAACCCCGCTTCGGAGCGCAGCCGGGGCAAACCCAGCCAAGGTGCCCACCCCGACGAAGGTGCACGCGAGGTGCGCACCCGGGGCAAACCGGGCTCCGACAACGTGCACGCAGCACCTTGGAGCACACTTCGAAGCACTCCCGGGTGCCCACCGGCGTTGCGCACCGTGGTGGGCAGCGAGGTGCGCACCTTTGATGCGCTGCCTTCACTAATTTCCAGAAAAAGGCAAAAAAAAATGAGATTTTAAAATTTCCGTTTTGAAAGATAGTGAAAAAAAAGGAACGCGGGTGCCATCTTGAGCCCGCCCTGGTGCGCAGCCCAGGCAAGGCATGCGCACCAAGGTGCCCACCCGAGGTGCACACCCGGGGCAAACCGGGCTCCGACTTCGTGCAGGCCGCACCTTGGAGCACACTTCGGAGCGCTCCTTGGTGCGCACCATGGTGCCCACCAGGGCGCGCAACCCAGCCAAGGTCTGCACACCAAGGTGCCCACCCCGGCGAAGGTGCACGCGAGGTGCGCACCCGGGGCAAACCGGGCTCCGACTTCGTGCACGCCATGGTGCCCACCGCGGCGAAGGTGCACGCGAGGTGCGCACCCGGGGCAAACCGGGCTCCGACTTCGTGCACGCCGCACCTTGGAGCACACTTCGGAGCGCTCCTTGGTGCGCACCATGGTGCCCACCAGGGCGCGCAACCCAGCCAAGGTGTGCGCACCAAGGTGCACGCGAGGTGCGCACCCGGGGCAAACCGGGGTCCGACTTCGTGCACGCCGCACCTTGGAGCACACATCGGAGCGCTCCCAGGTTCGCACCAGCGTTGCGCACCTTTGATGCGCTGCCTTCACTAATTTCCAGAAAAGGCAAAAAAAAACGATATTTTAAAATTTCCGTTCTGAAAGATAGTGAAAAAAACGGAACGCGGGTGCCATCTTGAGCCCTTCCTGGTGCGCAGCCCAGGCAAGTTGTGCGCACCAAGGTGCCCACCCTGGCGGAGGTGCGCGCCCGGGGCAAACCGGGCTCCGACTTCGTGCACTGCATGGTGCCCACCAAGGCGCGCAACCCAGCCAAGGTGCCCACCGCAGCGAAGGTGCACGCGAGGTGCACACCCGGGGCAAACCGGGCTCCGACTTCGTGCACGCCGCACCTTGGAGCACACTTCAGAGCGCTCCTTGGTGCGCACCAGGGCGCGCAACCCAGCCGAGGTGCCCACCCCGGCGAAGGTGCACGCGAGGTGCGCACCCGGGGCAAACCGGGCTCCGACTTCGTGCACGCCATGGTGCCCACCGCGGCGAAGGTGCGCACCCGGGGCAAACCGGGCTCCGACTTCGTGCACGCCGCACCTTGGAGCACACTTCGGAGCGCTCCTTGGTGCGCACCATGGTGCCCACCAGGCCGCGCAACCCAGCCAAGGTGTGCGCACCAAGGTGCACGCGAGGTGCGCACCCGGGGCAAACCGGGGTCCGACTTCGTGCACGCCGCACCTTGGAGCACACATCGGGGCGCTCCCGGGTTCGCACCGGCGTTGCGCACCGTGGTGGGCACCTCGGAGCACACCAAGGTGGGCAGCGAGGTGCGCACCTTTGATGCGATGCCTTCACTAATTTCCATAAAAGGCAAAAAAAAAACGAGATTTTAAAATTTCCGTTTTGAAAGATAGTGAGAAAAAGGGAATGCTGGTGCCATCTTGAGCCCGCCCTGGTGCGCAGCCCAGCCAAGGTTTGCGCACCAAGGTGCCCACCCTGGCGAAGGTGCGCGCCCGGGCAATTAACCCAACTTCCAACTTCGCGCGCGCCAGGGTGGGAGCGCACCCAACAACCGGGCCTGGGAAGAGCCAATGCGAGAAACCCCACCAAACTCTCTGACAAAAAAAGAGGGGGCGCTCCAGTAACCCCGCTTCGGAGCGCACCCTGGGCAAACCCAGCCAAGGTGCCCACCCCGGCCAAGGTGCAGGCGAGGTGCGCACCCGGGGCAAACCGGGCTCCGACAACGTGCACGCCGCACCTTGGAGCACACTTCGTAGCGCTCCCGGGTGCGCACCTCAGAGCACACCAAGGTGGGCAGCGAGGTGCGCACCTTTGATGCGCTGCCTTCACTAATTTCCAGAAAAGGCAAAAAAAAAAGGAGATTTTAAAATTTCCGTTTTGAAAGATAGTGAAAAAAACGGAACGCGCGTGCCATCTTGAGCCCGCCCTGGTGCGCAGCCCAGGTAAGGTGCCACCCTGGCAAAGGTGCGCACCCGGGCAATTAACCCTACTTCCGACTTCGTGCGCGCCAGGGTGGCAACCGGGCCTCGGAAGAGCCAATGCGAGAAACCCCACCAAACGCTCCGACAAAAAAAGAGGCGGCGCTCCAATAACCCCGCTTCGGAGCGCAGCCGGGGCAAACCAAGCCAAGGTGCCCACCCCGACGAAGGTGCACGCGAGGTGCGCACCCGGGGCAAACCGGGCTCCGACAACGTGCACGCAGCACCTTGGAGCACACTTCGAAGCACTCCCGGGTGCCCACCGGCGTTGCGCACCGTGGTGGGCAGCGAGGTGCGCACCTTTGATGCGCTGCCTTCACTAATTTCCAGAAAAAGGCAAAAAAAAATGAGATTTTAAAATTTCCGTTTTGAAAGATAGTGAAAAAAAAGGAACGCGGGTGCCATCTTGAGCCCGCCCTGGTGCGCAGCCCAGGCAAGGCATGCGCACCAAGGTGCCCACCCGAGGTGCACACCCGGGGCAAACCGGGCTCCGACTTCGTGCAGGCCGCACCTTGGAGCACACTTCGGAGCGCTCCTTGGTGCGCACCATGGTGCCCACCAGGGCGCACCCGAGGCAAACCGGGCTCCGACTTCGTGCACGCCGCACCTTGGAGCACACATCGGAGCGCTCCCAGGTTCGCACCAGCGTTGCGCACCTTTGATGCGCTGCCTTCACTAATTTCCAGAAAAGGCAAAAAAAAACGATATTTTAAAATTTCCGTTCTGAAAGATAGTGAAAAAAACGGAACGCGGGTGCCATCTTGAGCCCTTCCTGATGCGCAGCCCAGGCAAGTTGTGCGCACCAAGGTGCCCACCCTGGCGGAGGTGCGCGCCCGGGGCAAACCGGGCTCCGACTTCGTGCACTGCATGGTGCCCACCAAGGCGCGCAACCCAGCCAAGGTGCCCACCGCAGCGAAGGTGCACGCGAGGTGCGCACCCGAGGTGCACACCCGGGGCAAACCGGGCTCCGACTTCGTGCACGCCGCACCTTGGAGCACACTTCAGAGCGCTCCTTGGTACGCACCAGGGCGCGCAACCCAGCCAAGGTGCTCACCCCGGCGAAGGTGCACGCGAGGTGCGCACCCGGGGCAAACCGGGCTCGGACTTCGTGCACGCCGCACCTTGGAGCACACATCGGAGCGCTCCCGGGTTCGCACCAGCATTGCGCACCTTTGATGCGCTGCCTTCACTAATTTCCAGAAAAGGCAAAAAAAAGAAAAAAATGAGATTTTAAAATTTCCGTTTTGAAAGATAGTGAAAAAAACGGAACGCGGGTGCCATCTTGAGCCCGCCCTGGTGTGCAGCCCAGGCAAGTTGTGCGCACCAAGGCACCCACCCTGGCCAAGGTGGGTCACGGGGTGGGTCCTAGGGTGGGTAACGGGGTGGGTACTAAGGTGCGTGCCAAGGTGGGTCATAGGGTGGGTGCCAAGGTGGGCACCAGGGTGGGTGTGCACCAACCCTAGCCAGGGTAGGTCACGGGGTGGTTGTCGGGGTGGGCGTCAAGGAGCCAAGGTGGGTGGCAAGTAGCCAAGTTGCGTGCCAAGGTGGGTGTCGGGGTGGGTGCCAAGGATCCAAGGTGGGTGCCAAGGAACCAAGGTGGGTGTCTGGGTGGGTGCCGAGGTGGGAGCCAGGGTGGGTCCCAAGGTGAGTGCAAAGGTGGGTGCCAGGGTCAAGGTGAGTGCCAATGTGGGTTCCAAGGTGCCAGGGTCAGGGTGAGTGCCAATGTGGGTTCAAAGGTGCTAAGTTGGGTGCGAGGTTGGGTGCGAGGGTGGGTGGGTGCCAAGGTGTGCTAGGTGGAAGCCCGGGTGGGTCGGCATCCCATGGGTGTCGAGTTGGGTGCCTGATGGGTGCTTCTTGTCAAGTTTTAGTCGTCGGGACTCATTTCGAGCCTTAGAGGTCGTTTCTTGTCCGGTTGCCCTGTCTTCGACCTGGGAACCCAATTTTGGTCCTCGGGTCCCATTTTTTTTTGTCTCGCATCCCACTTTTGGCCTGTGGCCTTTTCGGGGTCGATTCTCGTTTTGGGCATCAGAGCATGTTTCTTCTCCTAAAACCCAATATTTGTTTATTAAGTCTCGGAACACATTTTTGTTCTCGTGGACCCATCATGGGTCTTGGAACGCATTTGTGGTCCTTGGGTCCCATTTTGCATCCCGAAACTTGTGTTTTGGTGCTTGATCCCTATTTTGGGTGCCCACCTTGCACCAAGTGCGCACCCGGGGCAAACCGAGCGCCTTGGTGCACCGGGGCAAGATCGAGCGTGCACCCGAGGCGCCCCGAACATGCACCAAGGTGCACTCGGCCCACATGTGAGCGCAGGTCGTTGCGCCCGAGGTGGTGTGTGGGCACCGCGTTGCAGACGGGACACTGCACGCACACGACGCCCCCTCCAGGTGCACGCACGTAGGCCGGGCCGGGTGCACACCCGACGCCCTAGCAAGGTGCGCGCACCCGGGCAGGGCTCACACTTGGCGAACGGGGCGCACTTCGCGAGGGAGGGTGTGCACCTCGACGGGGGTGGGTGGCCGGGGTGGATTCGCACGTGGGTCGCGGTTTGCTAAGTACACACTGCGACAAGCTCATAACGGGTGCGATCATACCAGCGTTAGTGCACCGGATCCCATCAGAACTCCGCAGTTAAGCGCGCTTGGGCCGGAGTAGTACTGGGATGGGTGACCTCCCGGGAAGTCCCGGTGTTGCACCCTTTTTTAGTTTTTCGCCGGGCGTCGCAATGCTATTTGAATAAACCTTTTGCCCGTTTGCGTTCTCGTCGGGGCCGGGCCGGGCCGGGGTGCGCTGCCCGCACTACCGCGCGCGCGGGGGGCGACACCGAGCGCGCACCCGAGGCGCCCCGAGCACACAGGCCACGGTGCAACCCGGGCGTTGTGCGCGCACCCCGGTGCGCCCGAGGTGCTGCGCGCGCACCCAGGTGAAATCGGTGTGCACCTCGGCCAGTGCGCGCTCGGTCCGGCCAGTGCGCGCTCGGTCGAGTCGCGCACGTTGGCCAAGGTGCACGGTGATGTTTCTTACTCTAAGGTTCCGCACCAGACGCCCGGGACAGGTGAGCGAAGCTGGGCGGGGCCGGGTGCGCGGCCGGGGCAGGTGCACGCAGCTGGAGAGAGCTTTGGAGCACACTTCGGAGCGCACCAATGATGCGCTCCATTCAAAAGTTTCCTGAAAAGGCAAAAAAAGTTGAGATTATAGAATTTCCCACTTGAGAGATTGTAAAAAAAAAAAATTTAAAATGAAGGAAACGCGGGTGCCAAGGTGTGCGCAGCCCAGCCAAGGTGTGCGCACCAAGGCGCCCACCCTGGCGAAGGTGCACGCAAGGTGCGCACCCGAGGCAAACCGGACAATTAACCCAACTTTCGACTTCGCGCGCACCTTGGAGCGCACTTCGGAGCGCTCCTTGGTGCGCACCAATCTTGGGCACCTCGGAGTGCACCATGGCGCCCACCAAGGTGCGCACCCGGGGCAAACCGAGCTCCGACTTCGTGCGCACCTTGGAGCGCACGAAAGGTGCGCACCATGGCGCCCACCAAGGTGCGCAGCCCAGCCAAGGCGTGCGCATCAAGGTGCGCACCCTGGCGAAGGTGCGCACCCGGGGCAAACCGAGCTCCGACTTCGTGCGCACCTTGGAGCGCACAAAAGGTGCGCAACCCAGCCAAGGTGTGCGCACCCCGGTCAAACCGAGCTCCGAATCGTGCGCACCAGAGGTGCACGCCATCGTAGCGCACCTTGGAGCACACTTCGGAGCCCTCCTTGGTGCGCGCCGATGTTGCGCACCTCGGAGCGCACCCGGGGAAAACAATGCAATTAACCCGACTTTCGACTTCGTGGGCACCTCGGAGCGCTCTCGGGTTCGCACCTCGGAGCACACCGAGGTGCGCACCTTTGATGCGCTGCCTTCACCAATTTCCAGAAAAGGCAAGAAAACATTGAGAAGGTGTGCGCACCGAGGTGCCCACCCTGGCGAAGGTGCACGCGAGGTGCGCACCCGGGGCAAACCGGGCTCCGACTTCGTGCACGCCGCACCTTGGAGCACACTTCGGAGCGCTCCTTGGTGCGCACCAGGGCGCGCAACCCAGCCGAGGTGCCCACCCCGGCGAAGGTGCACGCGAGGTGCGCACCCGGGGCAAACCGGGCTCCGACTTCGTGCACGCCATGGTGCCCACCGCGGCGAAGGTGCACGCGAGGTGCGCACCCGGGGCAAACCGGGCTCCGACTTCGTGCACGCCGCACCTTGGAGCACACTTCGGAGCGCTCCTTGGTGCGCACCATGGTGCCACCAGGGCGCGCAACCCCGCCGAAGGTGCACGCGAGGTGCGCACCCGGGGCAAACCGGGCTCCGACTTCGTGCACGCCGCACCTTGGAGCACACTTCGGAGCGCTCCTTGGTGCGCACCATGGTGCCCACCAGGGCGCGCAACCCCGCCGAAGGTGCACGCGAGGTGCGCACCCGGGGCAAACCGGGCTCCGACTTCGTGCACGCCATGGTGCGCACCGCGGCGAAGGTGCGCACCCGGGGCAAACCGGGCTCCGACTTCGTGCACGCCGCACCTTGGAGCACACTTCGGAGCGCTCCTTGGTGCGCACCAGGGCGCGCAACCCAGCCGAGGTGCCCACCCCGGCGAAGGTGCACGCGAGGTGCGTACCCGGGGCAAACCGGGCTCCGACTTCGTGCACGCCGCACCTTGGAGCACACTTCGGAGCGCTCCTTGGTGCGCACCATGGTGCCCACCAGGCCGCGCAACCCAGCCAAGGTGTGCGCACCAAGGTGCACGCGAGGTGCGCACCCGGGGCAAACCGGGGTCCGACTTCGTGCACGCCGCACCTTGGAGCACACATCGGGGCGCTCCCGGGTTCGCACCGGCGTTGCGCACCGTGGTGGGCACCTCGGAGCACACCAAGGTGGGCAGCGAGGTGCGCACCTTTGATGCGATGCCTTCACTAATTTCCATAAAAGGCAAAAAAAAAACGAGATTTTAAAATTTCCGTTTTGAAAGATAGTGAGAAAAAGGGAATGCTGGTGCCATCTTGAGCCCGCCCTGGTGCGCAGCCCAGCCAAGGTGTGCGCACCAAGGTGCCCACCCTGGCGAAGGTGCGCGCCCGGGCAATTAACCCAACTTCCAACTTCGCGCGCGCCAGGGTGGGAGCGCACCCAACAACCGGGCCTGGGAAGAGCCAATGCGAGAAACCCCACCAAACGCTCTGACAAAAAAAGAGGGGGCGCTCCAGTAACCCCGCTTCGGAGCGCACCCTGGGCAAACCCAGCCAAGGTGCCCACCCCGGCCAAGGTGCAGGCGAGGTGCGCACCCGGGGCAAACCGGGCTCCGACAACGTGCACGCCGCACCTTGGAGCACACTTCGTAGCGCTCCCGGGTGCGCACCTCAGAGCACACCAAGGTGGGCAGCGAGGTGCGCACCTTTGATGCGCTGCCTTCACTAATTTCCAGAAAAGGCAAAAAAAAAAGGAGATTTTAAAATTTCCGTTTTGAAAGATAGTGAAAAAAACGGAACGCGCGTGCCATCTTGAGCCCGCCCTGGTGCGCAGCCCAGGTAAGGTGCCCACCCTGGCAAAGGTGCGCACCCGGGCAATTAACCCTACTTCCGACTTCGTGCGCGCCAGGGTGGCAACCGGGCCTCGGAAGAGCCAATGCGAGAAACCCCACCAAACGCTCCGACAAAAAAAGAGGCGGCGCTCCAATAACCCCGCTTCGGAGCGCAGCCGGGGCAAACCCAGCCAAGGTGCCCACCCCGACGAAGGTGCACGCGAGGTGCGCACCCGGGGCAAACCGGGCTCCGACAACGTGCACGCAGCACCTTGGAGCACACTTCGAAGCACTCCCGGGTGCCCACCGGCGTTGCGCACCGTGGTGGGCAGCGAGGTGCGCACCTTTGATGCGCTGCCTTCACTAATTTCCAGAAAAAGGCAAAAAAAAATGAGATTTTAAAATTTCCGTTTTGAAAGATAGTGAAAAAAAAGGAACGCGGGTGCCATCTTGAGCCCGCCCTGGTGCGCAGCCCAGGCAAGGCATGCGCACCAAGGTGCCCACCCGAGGTGCACACCCGGGGCAAACCGGGCTCCGACTTCGTGCAGGCCGCACCTTGGAGCACACTTCGGAGCGCTCCTTGGTGCGCACCATGGTGCCCACCAGGGCGCGCAACCCAGCCAAGGTCTGCACACTAAGGTGCCCACCCCGGCGAAGGTGCACGCGAGGTGCGCACCCGGGGCAAACCGGGCTCCGACTTCGTGCACGCCATGGTGCCCACCGCGGCGAAGGTGCACGCGAGGTGCGCACCCGGGGCAAACCGGGCTCCGACTTCGTGCACGCCGCACCTTGGAGCACACTTCGGAGCGCTCCTTGGTGCGCACCATGGTGCCCACCAGGGCGCGCAACCCAGCCAAGGTGTGCGCACCAAGGTGCACGCGAGGTGCGCACCCGGGGCAAACCGGGGTCCGACTTCGTGCACGCCGCACCTTGGAGCACACATCGGAGCGCTCCCAGGTTCGCACCAGCGTTGCGCACCTTTGATGCGCTGCCTTCACTAATTTCCAGAAAAGGCAAAAAAAAACGATATTTTAAAATTTCCGTTCTGAAAGATAGTGAAAAAAACGGAACGCGGGTGCCATCTTGAGCCCTTCCTGGTGCGCAGCCCAGGCAAGTTGTGCGCACCAAGGTGCCCACCCTGGCGGAGGTGCGCGCCCGGGGCAAACCGGGCTCCGACTTCGTGCACTGCATGGTGCCCACCAAGGCGCGCAACCCAGCCAAGGTGCCCACCGCAGCGAAGGTGCACGCGAGGTGCACACCCGGGGCAAACCGGGCTCCGACTTCGTGCACGCCGCACCTTGGAGCACACTTCAGAGCGCTCCTTGGTGCGCACCAGGGCGCGCAACCCAGCCGAGGTGCCCACCCCGGCGAAGGTGCACGCGAGGTGCGCACCCGGGGCAAACCGGGCTCCGACTTCGTGCACGCCATGGTGCCCACCGCGGCGAAGGTGCGCACCCGGGGCAAACCGGGCTCCGACTTCGTGCACGCCGCACCTTGGAGCACACTTCGGAGCGCTCCTTGGTGCGCACCATGGTGCCCACCAGGCCGCGCAACCCAGCCAAGGTGTGCGCACCAAGGTGCACGCGAGGTGCGCACCCGGGGCAAACCGGGGTCCGACTTCGTGCACGCCGCACCTTGGAGCACACATCGGGGCGCTCCCGGGTTCGCACCGGCGTTGCGCACCGTGGTGGGCACCTCGGAGCACACCAAGGTGGGCAGCGAGGTGCGCACCTTTGATGCGATGCCTTCACTAATTTCCATAAAAGGCAAAAAAAAAACGAGATTTTAAAATTTCCGTTTTGAAAGATAGTGAGAAAAAGGGAATGCTGGTGCCATCTTGAGCCCGCCCTGGTGCGCAGCCCAGCCAAGGTTTGCGCACCAAGGTGCCCACCCTGGCGAAGGTGCGCGCCCGGGCAATTAACCCAACTTCCAACTTCGCGCGCGCCAGGGTGGGAGCGCACCCAACAACCGGGCCTGGGAAGAGCCAATGCGAGAAACCCCACCAAACTCTCTGACAAAAAAAGAGGGGGCGCTCCAGTAACCCCGCTTCGGAGCGCACCCTGGGCAAACCCAGCCAAGGTGCCCACCCCGGCCAAGGTGCAGGCGAGGTGCGCACCCGGGGCAAACCGGGCTCCGACAACGTGCACGCCGCACCTTGGAGCACACTTCGTAGCGCTCCCGGGTGCGCACCTCAGAGCACACCAAGGTGGGCAGCGAGGTGCGCACCTTTGATGCGCTGCCTTCACTAATTTCCAGAAAAGGCAAAAAAAAAAGGAGATTTTAAAATTTCCGTTTTGAAAGATAGTGAAAAAAACGGAACGCGCGTGCCATCTTGAGCCCGCCCTGGTGCGCAGCCCAGGTAAGGTGCCACCCTGGCAAAGGTGCGCACCCGGGCAATTAACCCTACTTCCGACTTCGTGCGCGCCAGGGTGGCAACCGGGCCTCGGAAGAGCCAATGCGAGAAACCCCACCAAACGCTCCGACAAAAAAAGAGGCGGCGCTCCAATAACCCCGCTTCGGAGCGCAGCCGGGGCAAACCAAGCCAAGGTGCCCACCCCGACGAAGGTGCACGCGAGGTGCGCACCCGGGGCAAACCGGGCTCCGACAACGTGCACGCAGCACCTTGGAGCACACTTCGAAGCACTCCCGGGTGCCCACCGGCGTTGCGCACCGTGGTGGGCAGCGAGGTGCGCACCTTTGATGCGCTGCCTTCACTAATTTCCAGAAAAAGGCAAAAAAAAATGAGATTTTAAAATTTCCGTTTTGAAAGATAGTGAAAAAAAAGGAACGCGGGTGCCATCTTGAGCCCGCCCTGGTGCGCAGCCCAGGCAAGGCATGCGCACCAAGGTGCCCACCCGAGGTGCACACCCGGGGCAAACCGGGCTCCGACTTCGTGCAGGCCGCACCTTGGAGCACACTTCGGAGCGCTCCTTGGTGCGCACCATGGTGCCCACCAGGGCGCACCCGAGGCAAACCGGGCTCCGACTTCGTGCACGCCGCACCTTGGAGCACACATCGGAGCGCTCCCAGGTTCGCACCAGCGTTGCGCACCTTTGATGCGCTGCCTTCACTAATTTCCAGAAAAGGCAAAAAAAAACGATATTTTAAAATTTCCGTTCTGAAAGATAGTGAAAAAAACGGAACGCGGGTGCCATCTTGAGCCCTTCCTGATGCGCAGCCCAGGCAAGTTGTGCGCACCAAGGTGCCCACCCTGGCGGAGGTGCGCGCCCGGGGCAAACCGGGCTCCGACTTCGTGCACTGCATGGTGCCCACCAAGGCGCGCAACCCAGCCAAGGTGCCCACCGCAGCGAAGGTGCACGCGAGGTGCGCACCCGAGGTGCACACCCGGGGCAAACCGGGCTCCGACTTCGTGCACGCCGCACCTTGGAGCACACTTCAGAGCGCTCCTTGGTACGCACCAGGGCGCGCAACCCAGCCAAGGTGCTCACCCCGGCGAAGGTGCACGCGAGGTGCGCACCCGGGGCAAACCGGGCTCGGACTTCGTGCACGCCGCACCTTGGAGCACACATCGGAGCGCTCCCGGGTTCGCACCAGCATTGCGCACCTTTGATGCGCTGCCTTCACTAATTTCCAGAAAAGGCAAAAAAAAGAAAAAAATGAGATTTTAAAATTTCCGTTTTGAAAGATAGTGAAAAAAACGGAACGCGGGTGCCATCTTGAGCCCGCCCTGGTGTGCAGCCCAGGCAAGTTGTGCGCACCAAGGCACCCACCCTGGCCAAGGTGGGTCACGGGGTGGGTCCTAGGGTGGGTAACGGGGTGGGTACTAAGGTGCGTGCCAAGGTGGGTCATAGGGTGGGTGCCAAGGTGGGCACCAGGGTGGGTGTGCACCAACCCTAGCCAGGGTAGGTCACGGGGTGGTTGTCGGGGTGGGCGTCAAGGAGCCAAGGTGGGTGGCAAGTAGCCAAGTTGCGTGCCAAGGTGGGTGTCGGGGTGGGTGCCAAGGATCCAAGGTGGGTGCCAAGGAACCAAGGTGGGTGTCTGGGTGGGTGCCGAGGTGGGAGCCAGGGTGGGTCCCAAGGTGAGTGCAAAGGTGGGTGCCAGGGTCAAGGTGAGTGCCAATGTGGGTTCCAAGGTGCCAGGGTCAGGGTGAGTGCCAATGTGGGTTCAAAGGTGCTAAGTTGGGTGCGAGGTTGGGTGCGAGGGTGGGTGGGTGCCAAGGTGTGCTAGGTGGAAGCCCGGGTGGGTCGGCATCCCATGGGTGTCGAGTTGGGTGCCTGATGGGTGCTTCTTGTCAAGTTTTAGTCGTCGGGACTCATTTCGAGCCTTAGAGGTCGTTTCTTGTCCGGTTGCCCTGTCTTCGACCTGGGAACCCAATTTTGGTCCTCGGGTCCCATTTTTTTTTGTCTCGCATCCCACTTTTGGCCTGTGGCCTTTTCGGGGTCGATTCTCGTTTTGGGCATCAGAGCATGTTTCTTCTCCTAAAACCCAATATTTGTTTATTAAGTCTCGGAACACATTTTTGTTCTCGTGGACCCATCATGGGTCTTGGAACGCATTTGTGGTCCTTGGGTCCCATTTTGCATCCCGAAACTTGTGTTTTGGTGCTTGATCCCTATTTTGGGTGCCCACCTTGCACCAAGTGCGCACCCGGGGCAAACCGAGCGCCTTGGTGCACCGGGGCAAGATCGAGCGTGCACCCGAGGCGCCCCGAACATGCACCAAGGTGCACTCGGCCCACATGTGAGCGCAGGTCGTTGCGCCCGAGGTGGTGTGTGGGCACCGCGTTGCAGACGGGACACTGCACGCACACGACGCCCCCTCCAGGTGCACGCACGTAGGCCGGGCCGGGTGCACACCCGACGCCCTAGCAAGGTGCGCGCACCCGGGCAGGGCTCACACTTGGCGAACGGGGCGCACTTCGCGAGGGAGGGTGTGCACCTCGACGGGGGTGGGTGGCCGGGGTGGATTCGCACGTGGGTCGCGGTTTGCTAAGTACACACTGCGACAAGCTCATAACGGGTGCGATCATACCAGCGTTAGTGCACCGGATCCCATCAGAACTCCGCAGTTAAGCGCGCTTGGGCCGGAGTAGTACTGGGATGGGTGACCTCCCGGGAAGTCCCGGTGTTGCACCCTTTTTTAGTTTTTCGCCGGGCGTCGCAATGCTATTTGAATAAACCTTTTGCCCGTTTGCGTTCTCGTCGGGGCCGGGCCGGGCCGGGGTGCGCTGCCCGCACTACCGCGCGCGCGGGGGCGACACCGAGCGCGCACCCGAGGCGCCCCGAGCACACAGGCCACGGTGCAACCCGGGCGTTGTGCGCGCACCCCGGTGCGCCCGAGGTGCTGCGCGCGCACCCAGGTGAAATCGGTGTGCACCTCGGCCAGTGCGCGCTCGGTCGAGTCGCGCACGTTGGCCAAGGTGCACGGTGATGTTTCTTACTCTAAGGTTCCGCACCAGACGCCCGGGACAGGTGAGCGAAGCTGGGCGGGGCCGGGTGCGCGGCCGGGGCAGGTGCACGCAGCTGGAGAGAGCTTTGGAGCACACTTCGGAGCGCACCAATGATGCGCTCCATTCAAAAGTTTCCTGAAAAGGCAAAAAAAGTTGAGATTATAGAATTTCCCACTTGAGAGATTGTAAAAAAAAAAAATTTAAAATGAAGGAAACGCGGGTGCCAAGGTGTGCGCAGCCCAGCCAAGGTGTGCGCACCAAGGCGCCCACCCTGGCGAAGGTGCACGCAAGGTGCGCACCCGAGGCAAACCGGACAATTAACCCAACTTTCGACTTCGCGCGCACCTTGGAGCGCACTTCGGAGCGCTCCTTGGTGCGCACCAATCTTGGGCACCTCGGAGTGCACCATGGCGCCCACCAAGGTGCGCACCCGGGGCAAACCGAGCTCCGACTTCGTGCGCACCTTGGAGCGCACGAAAGGTGCGCACCATGGCGCCCACCAAGGTGCGCAGCCCAGCCAAGGCGTGCGCATCAAGGTGCGCACCCTGGCGAAGGTGCGCACCCGGGGCAAACCGAGCTCCGACTTCGTGCGCACCTTGGAGCGCACAAAAGGTGCGCAACCCAACCAAGGTGTGCGCACCCCGGTCAAACCGAGCTCCGAATCGTGCGCACCAGAGGTGCACGCCATCGTGCGCACCTTGGAGCACACTTCGGAGCCCTCCTTGGTGCGCGCCGATGTTGCGCACCTCGGAGCGCACCCGGGGAAAACAATGCAATTAACCCGACTTTCGACTTCGTGGGCACCTCGGAGCGCTCTCGGGTTCGCACCTCGGAGCACACCGAGGTGCGCACCTTTGATGCGCTGCCTTCACCAATTTCCAGAAAAGGCAAGAAAACATTGAGAAGGTGTGCGCACCGAGGTGCCCACCCTGGCGAAGGTGCACGCGAGGTGCGCACCCGGGGCAAACCGGGCTCCGACTTCGTGCACGCCGCACCTTGGAGCACACTTCGGAGCGCTCCTTGGTGCGCACCAGGGCGCGCAACCCAGCCGAGGTGCCCACCCCGGCGAAGGTGCACGCGAGGTGCGCACCCGGGGCAAACCGGGCTCCGACTTCGTGCACGCCATGGTGCCCACCGCGGCGAAGGTGCACGCGAGGTGCGCACCCGGGGCAAACCGGGCTCCGACTTCGTGCACACCGCACCTTGGAGCACACTTCGGAGCGCTCCTTGGTGCGCACCATGGTGCCCACCAGGGCGCGCAACCCCGCCGAAGGTGCACGCGAGGTGCGCACCCGGGGCAAACCGGGCTCCGACTTCGTGCACGCCGCACCTTGGAGCACACTTCGGAGCGCTCCTTGGTGCGCACCATGGTGCCCACCAGGGCGCGCAACCCCGCCGAAGGTGCACGCGAGGTGCGCACCCGGGGCAAACCGGGCTCCGACTTCGTGCACGCCATGGTGCGCACCGCGGCGAAGGTGCGCACCCGGGGCAAACCGGGCTCCGACTTCGTGCACGCCGCACCTTGGAGCACACTTCGGAGCGCTCCTTGGTGCGCACCAGGGCGCGCAACCCAGCCGAGGTGCCCACCCCGGCGAAGGTGCATGCGAGGTGCGTACCCGGGGCAAACCGGGCTCCGACTTCGTGCACGCCGCACCTTGGAGCACACTTCGGAGCGCTCCTTGGTGCGCACCATGGTGCCCACCAGGCCGCGCAACCCAGCCAAGGTGTGCGCACCAAGGTGCACGCGAGGTGCGCACCCGGGGCAAACCGGGGTCCGACTTCGTGCACGCCGCACCTTGGAGCACACATCGGGGCGCTCCCGGGTTCGCACCGGCGTTGCGCACCGTGGTGGGCACCTCGGAGCACACCAAGGTGGGCAGCGAGGTGCGCACCTTTGATGCGATGCCTTCACTAATTTCCATAAAAGGCAAAAAAAAAACGAGATTTTAAAATTTCCGTTTTGAAAGATAGTGAGAAAAAGGGAATGCTGGTGCCATCTTGAGCCCGCCCTGGTGCGCAGCCCAGCCAAGGTGTGCGCACCAAGGTGCCCACCCTGGCGAAGGTGCGCGCCCGGGCAATTAACCCAACTTCCAACTTCGCGCGCGCCAGGGTGGGAGCGCACCCAACAACCGGGCCTGGGAAGAGCCAATGCGAGAAACCCCACCAAACGCTCTGACAAAAAAAGAGGGGGCGCTCCAGTAACCCCGCTTCGGAGCGCACCCTGGGCAAACCCAGCCAAGGTGCCCACCCCGGCCAAGGTGCAGGCGAGGTGCGCACCCGGGGCAAACCGGGCTCCGACAACGTGCACGCCGCACCTTGGAGCACACTTCGTAGCGCTCCCGGGTGCGCACCTCAGAGCACACCAAGGTGGGCAGCGAGGTGCGCACCTTTGATGCGCTGCCTTCACTAATTTCCAGAAAAGGCAAAAAAAAAAGGAGATTTTAAAATTTCCGTTTTGAAAGATAGTGAAAAAAACGGAACGCGCGTGCCATCTTGAGCCCGCCCTGGTGCGCAGCCCAGGTAAGGTGCCCACCCTGGCAAAGGTGCGCACCCGGGCAATTAACCCTACTTCCGACTTCGTGCGCGCCAGGGTGGCAACCGGGCCTCGGAAGAGCCAATGCGAGAAACCCCACCAAACGCTCCGACAAAAAAAGAGGCGGCGCTCCAATAACCCCGCTTCGGAGCGCAGCCGGGGCAAACCCAGCCAAGGTGCCCACCCCGACGAAGGTGCACGCGAGGTGCGCACCCGGGGCAAACCGGGCTCCGACAACGTGCACGCAGCACCTTGGAGCACACTTCGAAGCACTCCCGGGTGCCCACCGGCGTTGCGCACCGTGGTGGGCAGCGAGGTGCGCACCTTTGATGCGCTGCCTTCACTAATTTCCAGAAAAAGGCAAAAAAAAATGAGATTTTAAAATTTCCGTTTTGAAAGATAGTGAAAAAAAAGGAACGCGGGTGCCATCTTGAGCCCGCCCTGGTGCGCAGCCCAGGCAAGGCATGCGCACCAAGGTGCCCACCCGAGGTGCACACCCGGGGCAAACCGGGCTCCGACTTCGTGCAGGCCGCACCTTGGAGCACACTTCGGAGCGCTCCTTGGTGCGCACCATGGTGCCCACCAGGGCGCGCAACCCAGCCAAGGTCTGCACACTAAGGTGCCCACCCCGGCGAAGGTGCACGCGAGGTGCGCACCCGGGGCAAACCGGGCTCCGACTTCGTGCACGCCATGGTGCCCACCGCGGCGAAGGTGCACGCGAGGTGCGCACCCGGGGCAAACCGGGCTCCGACTTCGTGCACGCCGCACCTTGGAGCACACTTCGGAGCGCTCCTTGGTGCGCACCATGGTGCCCACCAGGGCGCGCAACCCAGCCAAGGTGTGCGCACCAAGGTGCACGCGAGGTGCGCACCCGGGGCAAACCGGGGTCCGACTTCGTGCACGCCGCACCTTGGAGCACACATCGGAGCGCTCCCAGGTTCGCACCAGCGTTGCGCACCTTTGATGCGCTGCCTTCACTAATTTCCAGAAAAGGCAAAAAAAAACGATATTTTAAAATTTCCGTTCTGAAAGATAGTGAAAAAAACGGAACGCGGGTGCCATCTTGAGCCCTTCCTGGTGCGCAGCCCAGGCAAGTTGTGCGCACCAAGGTGCCCACCCTGGCGGAGGTGCGCGCCCGGGGCAAACCGGGCTCCGACTTCGTGCACTGCATGGTGCCCACCAAGGCGCGCAACCCAGCCAAGGTGCCCACCGCAGCGAAGGTGCACGCGAGGTGCACACCCGGGGCAAACCGGGCTCCGACTTCGTGCACGCCGCACCTTGGAGCACACTTCAGAGCGCTCCTTGGTGCGCACCAGGGCGCGCAACCCAGCCGAGGTGCCCACCCCGGCGAAGGTGCACGCGAGGTGCGCACCCGGGGCAAACCGGGCTCCGACTTCGTGCACGCCATGGTGCCCACCGCGGCGAAGGTGCGCACCCGGGGCAAACCGGGCTCCGACTTCGTGCACGCCGCACCTTGGAGCACACTTCGGAGCGCTCCTTGGTGCGCACCATGGTGCCCACCAGGCCGCGCAACCCAGCCAAGGTGTGCGCACCAAGGTGCACGCGAGGTGCGCACCCGGGGCAAACCGGGGTCCGACTTCGTGCACGCCGCACCTTGGAGCACACATCGGGGCGCTCCCGGGTTCGCACCGGCGTTGCGCACCGTGGTGGGCACCTCGGAGCACACCAAGGTGGGCAGCGAGGTGCGCACCTTTGATGCGATGCCTTCACTAATTTCCATAAAAGGCAAAAAAAAAACGAGATTTTAAAATTTCCGTTTTGAAAGATAGTGAGAAAAAGGGAATGCTGGTGCCATCTTGAGCCCGCCCTGGTGCGCAGCCCAGCCAAGGTTTGCGCACCAAGGTGCCCACCCTGGCGAAGGTGCGCGCCCGGGCAATTAACCCAACTTCCAACTTCGCGCGCGCCAGGGTGGGAGCGCACCCAACAACCGGGCCTGGGAAGAGCCAATGCGAGAAACCCCACCAAACTCTCTGACAAAAAAAGAGGGGGCGCTCCAGTAACCCCGCTTCGGAGCGCACCCTGGGCAAACCCAGCCAAGGTGCCCACCCCGGCCAAGGTGCAGGCGAGGTGCGCACCCGGGGCAAACCGGGCTCCGACAACGTGCACGCCGCACCTTGGAGCACACTTCGTAGCGCTCCCGGGTGCGCACCTCAGAGCACACCAAGGTGGGCAGCGAGGTGCGCACCTTTGATGCGCTGCCTTCACTAATTTCCAGAAAAGGCAAAAAAAAAAGGAGATTTTAAAATTTCCGTTTTGAAAGATAGTGAAAAAAACGGAACGCGCGTGCCATCTTGAGCCCGCCCTGGTGCGCAGCCCAGGTAAGGTGCCACCCTGGCAAAGGTGCGCACCCGGGCAATTAACCCTACTTCCGACTTCGTGCGCGCCAGGGTGGCAACCGGGCCTCGGAAGAGCCAATGCGAGAAACCCCACCAAACGCTCCGACAAAAAAAGAGGCGGCGCTCCAATAACCCCGCTTCGGAGCGCAGCCGGGGCAAACCAAGCCAAGGTGCCCACCCCGACGAAGGTGCACGCGAGGTGCGCACCCGGGGCAAACCGGGCTCCGACAACGTGCACGCAGCACCTTGGAGCACACTTCGAAGCACTCCCGGGTGCCCACCGGCGTTGCGCACCGTGGTGGGCAGCGAGGTGCGCACCTTTGATGCGCTGCCTTCACTAATTTCCAGAAAAAGGCAAAAAAAAATGAGATTTTAAAATTTCCGTTTTGAAAGATAGTGAAAAAAAAGGAACGCGGGTGCCATCTTGAGCCCGCCCTGGTGCGCAGCCCAGGCAAGGCATGCGCACCAAGGTGCCCACCCGAGGTGCACACCCGGGGCAAACCGGGCTCCGACTTCGTGCAGGCCGCACCTTGGAGCACACTTCGGAGCGCTCCTTGGTGCGCACCATGGTGCCCACCAGGGCGCACCCGAGGCAAACCGGGCTCCGACTTCGTGCACGCCGCACCTTGGAGCACACATCGGAGCGCTCCCAGGTTCGCACCAGCGTTGCGCACCTTTGATGCGCTGCCTTCACTAATTTCCAGAAAAGGCAAAAAAAAACGATATTTTAAAATTTCCGTTCTGAAAGATAGTGAAAAAAACGGAACGCGGGTGCCATCTTGAGCCCTTCCTGATGCGCAGCCCAGGCAAGTTGTGCGCACCAAGGTGCCCACCCTGGCGGAGGTGCGCGCCCGGGGCAAACCGGGCTCCGACTTCGTGCACTGCATGGTGCCCACCAAGGCGCGCAACCCAGCCAAGGTGCCCACCGCAGCGAAGGTGCACGCGAGGTGCGCACCCGAGGTGCACACCCGGGGCAAACCGGGCTCCGACTTCGTGCACGCCGCACCTTGGAGCACACTTCAGAGCGCTCCTTGGTACGCACCAGGGCGCGCAACCCAGCCAAGGTGCTCACCCCGGCGAAGGTGCACGCGAGGTGCGCACCCGGGGCAAACCGGGCTCGGACTTCGTGCACGCCGCACCTTGGAGCACACATCGGAGCGCTCCCGGGTTCGCACCAGCATTGCGCACCTTTGATGCGCTGCCTTCACTAATTTCCAGAAAAGGCAAAAAAAAGAAAAAAATGAGATTTTAAAATTTCCGTTTTGAAAGATAGTGAAAAAAACGGAACGCGGGTGCCATCTTGAGCCCGCCCTGGTGTGCAGCCCAGGCAAGTTGTGCGCACCAAGGCACCCACCCTGGCCAAGGTGGGTCACGGGGTGGGTCCTAGGGTGGGTAACGGGGTGGGTACTAAGGTGCGTGCCAAGGTGGGTCATAGGGTGGGTGCCAAGGTGGGCACCAGGGTGGGTGTGCACCAACCCTAGCCAGGGTAGGTCACGGGGTGGTTGTCGGGGTGGGCGTCAAGGAGCCAAGGTGGGTGGCAAGTAGCCAAGTTGCGTGCCAAGGTGGGTGTCGGGGTGGGTGCCAAGGATCCAAGGTGGGTGCCAAGGAACCAAGGTGGGTGTCTGGGTGGGTGCCGAGGTGGGAGCCAGGGTGGGTCCCAAGGTGAGTGCAAAGGTGGGTGCCAGGGTCAAGGTGAGTGCCAATGTGGGTTCCAAGGTGCCAGGGTCAGGGTGAGTGCCAATGTGGGTTCAAAGGTGCTAAGTTGGGTGCGAGGTTGGGTGCGAGGGTGGGTGGGTGCCAAGGTGTGCTAGGTGGAAGCCCGGGTGGGTCGGCATCCCATGGGTGTCGAGTTGGGTGCCTGATGGGTGCTTCTTGTCAAGTTTTAGTCGTCGGGACTCATTTCGAGCCTTAGAGGTCGTTTCTTGTCCGGTTGCCCTGTCTTCGACCTGGGAACCCAATTTTGGTCCTCGGGTCCCATTTTTTTTTGTCTCGCATCCCACTTTTGGCCTGTGGCCTTTTCGGGGTCGATTCTCGTTTTGGGCATCAGAGCATGTTTCTTCTCCTAAAACCCAATATTTGTTTATTAAGTCTCGGAACACATTTTTGTTCTCGTGGACCCATCATGGGTCTTGGAACGCATTTGTGGTCCTTGGGTCCCATTTTGCATCCCGAAACTTGTGTTTTGGTGCTTGATCCCTATTTTGGGTGCCCACCTTGCACCAAGTGCGCACCCGGGGCAAACCGAGCGCCTTGGTGCACCGGGGCAAGATCGAGCGTGCACCCGAGGCGCCCCGAACATGCACCAAGGTGCACTCGGCCCACATGTGAGCGCAGGTCGTTGCGCCCGAGGTGGTGTGTGGGCACCGCGTTGCAGACGGGACACTGCACGCACACGACGCCCCCTCCAGGTGCACGCACGTAGGCCGGGCCGGGTGCACACCCGACGCCCTAGCAAGGTGCGCGCACCCGGGCAGGGCTCACACTTGGCGAACGGGGCGCACTTCGCGAGGGAGGGTGTGCACCTCGACGGGGGTGGGTGGCCGGGGTGGATTCGCACGTGGGTCGCGGTTTGCTAAGTACACACTGCGACAAGCTCATAACGGGTGCGATCATACCAGCGTTAGTGCACCGGATCCCATCAGAACTCCGCAGTTAAGCGCGCTTGGGCCGGAGTAGTACTGGGATGGGTGACCTCCCGGGAAGTCCCGGTGTTGCACCCTTTTTTAGTTTTTCGCCGGGCGTCGCAATGCTATTTGAATAAACCTTTTGCCCGTTTGCGTTCTCGTCGGGGCCGGGCCGGGCCGGGGTGCGCTGCCCGCACTACCGCGCGCGCGGGGGCGACACCGAGCGCGCACCCGAGGCGCCCCGAGCACACAGGCCACGGTGCAACCCGGGCGTTGTGCGCGCACCCCGGTGCGCCCGAGGTGCTGCGCGCGCACCCAGGTGAAATCGGTGTGCACCTCGGCCAGTGCGCGCTCGGTCGAGTCGCGCACGTTGGCCAAGGTGCACGGTGATGTTTCTTACTCTAAGGTTCCGCACCAGACGCCCGGGACAGGTGAGCGAAGCTGGGCGGGGCCGGGTGCGCGGCCGGGGCAGGTGCACGCAGCTGGAGAGAGCTTTGGAGCACACTTCGGAGCGCACCAATGATGCGCTCCATTCAAAAGTTTCCTGAAAAGGCAAAAAAAGTTGAGATTATAGAATTTCCCACTTGAGAGATTGTAAAAAAAAAAAATTTAAAATGAAGGAAACGCGGGTGCCAAGGTGTGCGCAGCCCAGCCAAGGTGTGCGCACCAAGGCGCCCACCCTGGCGAAGGTGCACGCAAGGTGCGCACCCGAGGCAAACCGGACAATTAACCCAACTTTCGACTTCGCGCGCACCTTGGAGCGCACTTCGGAGCGCTCCTTGGTGCGCACCAATCTTGGGCACCTCGGAGTGCACCATGGCGCCCACCAAGGTGCGCACCCGGGGCAAACCGAGCTCCGACTTCGTGCGCACCTTGGAGCGCACGAAAGGTGCGCACCATGGCGCCCACCAAGGTGCGCAGCCCAGCCAAGGCGTGCGCATCAAGGTGCGCACCCTGGCGAAGGTGCGCACCCGGGGCAAACCGAGCTCCGACTTCGTGCGCACCTTGGAGCGCACAAAAGGTGCGCAACCCAGCCAAGGTGTGCGCACCCCGGTCAAACCGAGCTCCGAATCGTGCGCACCAGAG
The DNA here is from genome assembly GCF_030272615.1 of Cryptomeria japonica. Taxonomy (NCBI): domain Eukaryota; kingdom Viridiplantae; phylum Streptophyta; class Pinopsida; order Cupressales; family Cupressaceae; genus Cryptomeria; species Cryptomeria japonica. Next base: position 170,269 of record NW_026729044.1, on the reverse strand, counting down.
GTGCACGCCATCGTGCGCACCTTGGAGCACACTTCGGAGCCCTCCTTGGTGCGCGCCGATGTTGCGCACCTCGGAGCGCACCCGGGGAAAACAATGCAATTAACCCGACTTTCGACTTCGTGGGCACCTCGGAGCGCTCTCGGGTTCGCACCTCGGAGCACACCGAGGTGCGCACCTTTGATGCGCTGCCTTCACCAATTTCCAGAAAAGGCAAGAAAACATTGAGAAGGTGTGCGCACCGAGGTGCCCACCCTGGCGAAGGTGCACGCGAGGTGCGCACCCGGGGCAAACCGGGCTCCGACTTCGTGCACGCCGCACCTTGGAGCACACTTCGGAGCGCTCCTTGGTGCGCACCAGGGCGCGCAACCCAGCCGAGGTGCCCACCCCGGCGAAGGTGCACGCGAGGTGCGCACCCGGGGCAAACCGGGCTCCGACTTCGTGCACGCCATGGTGCCCACCGCGGCGAAGGTGCACGCGAGGTGCGCACCCGGGGAAAACCGGGCTCCGACTTCGTGCACGCCGCACCTTGGAGCACACTTCGGAGCGCTCCTTGGTGCGCACCATGGTGCCCACCAGGGCGCGCAACCCCGCCGAAGGTGCACGCGAGGTGCGCACCCGGGGCAAACCGGGCTCCGACTTCGTGCACGCCGCACCTTGGAGCACACTTCGGAGCGCTCCTTGGTGCGCACCATGGTGCCCACCAGGGCGCGCAACCCCGCCGAAGGTGCACGCGAGGTGCGCACCCGGGGCAAACCGGGCTCCGACTTCGTGCACGCCATGGTGCGCACCGCGGCGAAGGTGCGCACCCGGGGCAAACCGGGCTCCGACTTCGTGCACGCCGCACCTTGGAGCACACTTCGGAGCGCTCCTTGGTGCGCACCAGGGCGCGCAACCCAGCCGAGGTGCCCACCCCGGCGAAGGTGCACGCGAGGTGCGTACCCGGGGCAAACCGGGCTCCGACTTCGTGCACGCCGCACCTTGGAGCACACTTCGGAGCGCTCCTTGGTGCGCACCATGGTGCCCACCAGGCCGCGCAACCCAGCCAAGGTGTGCGCACCAAGGTGCACGCGAGGTGCGCACCCGGGGCAAACCGGGGTCCGACTTCGTGCACGCCGCACCTTGGAGCACACATCGGGGCGCTCCCGGGTTCGCACCGGCGTTGCGCACCGTGGTGGGCACCTCGGAGCACACCAAGGTGGGCAGCGAGGTGCGCACCTTTGATGCGATGCCTTCACTAATTTCCATAAAAGGCAAAAAAAAAACGAGATTTTAAAATTTCCGTTTTGAAAGATAGTGAGAAAAAGGGAATGCTGGTGCCATCTTGAGCCCGCCCTGGTGCGCAGCCCAGCCAAGGTGTGCGCACCAAGGTGCCCACCCTGGCGAAGGTGCGCGCCCGGGCAATTAACCCAACTTCCAACTTCGCGCGCGCCAGGGTGGGAGCGCACCCAACAACCGGGCCTGGGAAGAGCCAATGCGAGAAACCCCACCAAACGCTCTGACAAAAAAAGAGGGGGCGCTCCAGTAACCCCGCTTCGGAGCGCACCCTGGGCAAACCCAGCCAAGGTGCCCACCCCGGCCAAGGTGCAGGCGAGGTGCGCACCCGGGGCAAACCGGGCTCCGACAACGTGCACGCCGCACCTTGGAGCACACTTCGTAGCGCTCCCGGGTGCGCACCTCAGAGCACACCAAGGTGGGCAGCGAGGTGCGCACCTTTGATGCGCTGCCTTCACTAATTTCCAGAAAAGGCAAAAAAAAAAGGAGATTTTAAAATTTCCGTTTTGAAAGATAGTGAAAAAAACGGAACGCGCGTGCCATCTTGAGCCCGCCCTGGTGCGCAGCCCAGGTAAGGTGCCCACCCTGGCAAAGGTGCGCACCCGGGCAATTAACCCTACTTCCGACTTCGTGCGCGCCAGGGTGGCAACCGGGCCTCGGAAGAGCCAATGCGAGAAACCCCACCAAACGCTCCGACAAAAAAAGAGGCGGCGCTCCAATAACCCCGCTTCGGAGCGCAGCCGGGGCAAACCCAGCCAAGGTGCCCACCCCGACGAAGGTGCACGCGAGGTGCGCACCCGGGGCAAACCGGGCTCCGACAACGTGCACGCAGCACCTTGGAGCACACTTCGAAGCACTCCCGGGTGCCCACCGGCGTTGCGCACCGTGGTGGGCAGCGAGGTGCGCACCTTTGATGCGCTGCCTTCACTAATTTCCAGAAAAAGGCAAAAAAAAATGAGATTTTAAAATTTCCGTTTTGAAAGATAGTGAAAAAAAAGGAACGCGGGTGCCATCTTGAGCCCGCCCTGGTGCGCAGCCCAGGCAAGGCATGCGCACCAAGGTGCCCACCCGAGGTGCACACCCGGGGCAAACCGGGCTCCGACTTCGTGCAGGCCGCACCTTGGAGCACACTTCGGAGCGCTCCTTGGTGCGCACCATGGTGCCCACCAGGGCGCGCAACCCAGCCAAGGTCTGCACACTAAGGTGCCCACCCCGGCGAAGGTGCACGCGAGGTGCGCACCCGGGGCAAACCGGGCTCCGACTTCGTGCACGCCATGGTGCCCACCGCGGCGAAGGTGCACGCGAGGTGCGCACCCGGGGCAAACCGGGCTCCGACTTCGTGCACGCCGCACCTTGGAGCACACTTCGGAGCGCTCCTTGGTGCGCACCATGGTGCCCACCAGGGCGCGCAACCCAGCCAAGGTGTGCGCACCAAGGTGCACGCGAGGTGCGCACCCGGGGCAAACCGGGGTCCGACTTCGTGCACGCCGCACCTTGGAGCACACATCGGAGCGCTCCCAGGTTCGCACCAACGTTGCGCACCTTTGATGCGCTGCCTTCACTAATTTCCAGAAAAGGCAAAAAAAAACGATATTTTAAAATTTCCGTTCTGAAAGATAGTGAAAAAAACGGAACGCGGGTGCCATCTTGAGCCCTTCCTGGTGCGCAGCCCAGGCAAGTTGTGCGCACCAAGGTGCCCACCCTGGCGGAGGTGCGCGCCCGGGGCAAACCGGGCTCCGACTTCGTGCACTGCATGGTGCCCACCAAGGCGCGCAACCCAGCCAAGGTGCCCACCGCAGCGAAGGTGCACGCGAGGTGCACACCCGGGGCAAACCGGGCTCCGACTTCGTGCACGCCGCACCTTGGAGCACACTTCAGAGCGCTCCTTGGTGCGCACCAGGGCGCGCAACCCAGCCGAGGTGCCCACCCCGGCGAAGGTGCACGCGAGGTGCGCACCCGGGGCAAACCGGGCTCCGACTTCGTGCACGCCATGGTGCCCACCGCGGCGAAGGTGCGCACCCGGGGCAAACCGGGCTCCGACTTCGTGCACGCCGCACCTTGGAGCACACTTCGGAGCGCTCCTTGGTGCGCACCATGGTGCCCACCAGGCCGCGCAACCCAGCCAAGGTGTGCGCACCAAGGTGCACGCGAGGTGCGCACCCGGGGCAAACCGGGGTCCGACTTCGTGCACGCCGCACCTTGGAGCACACATCGGGGTGCTCCCGGGTTCGCACCGGCGTTGCGCACCGTGGTGGGCACCTCGGAGCACACCAAGGTGGGCAGCGAGGTGCGCACCTTTGATGCGATGCCTTCACTAATTTCCATAAAAGGCAAAAAAAAAACGAGATTTTAAAATTTCCGTTTTGAAAGATAGTGAGAAAAAGGGAATGCTGGTGCCATCTTGAGCCCGCCCTGGTGCGCAGCCCAGCCAAGGTTTGCGCACCAAGGTGCCCACCCTGGCGAAGGTGCGCGCCCGGGCAATTAACCCAACTTCCAACTTCGCGCGCGCCAGGGTGGGAGCGCACCCAACAACCGGGCCTGGGAAGAGCCAATGCGAGAAACCCCACCAAACTCTCTGACAAAAAAAGAGGGGGCGCTCCAGTAACCCCGCTTCGGAGCGCACCCTGGGCAAACCCAGCCAAGGTGCCCACCCCGGCCAAGGTGCAGGCGAGGTGCGCACCCGGGGCAAACCGGGCTCCGACAACGTGCACGCCGCACCTTGGAGCACACTTCGTAGCGCTCCCGGGTGCGCACCTCAGAGCACACCAAGGTGGGCAGCGAGGTGCGCACCTTTGATGCGCTGCCTTCACTAATTTCCAGAAAAGGCAAAAAAAAAAGGAGATTTTAAAATTTCCGTTTTGAAAGATAGTGAAAAAAACGGAACGCGCGTGCCATCTTGAGCCCGCCCTGGTGCGCAGCCCAGGTAAGGTGCCACCCTGGCAAAGGTGCGCACCCGGGCAATTAACCCTACTTCCGACTTCGTGCGCGCCAGGGTGGCAACCGGGCCTCGGAAGAGCCAATGCGAGAAACCCCACCAAACGCTCCGACAAAAAAAGAGGCGGCGCTCCAATAACCCCGCTTCGGAGCGCAGCCGGGGCAAACCAAGCCAAGGTGCCCACCCCGACGAAGGTGCACGCGAGGTGCGCACCCGGGGCAAACCGGGCTCCGACAACGTGCACGCAGCACCTTGGAGCACACTTCGAAGCACTCCCGGGTGCCCACCGGCGTTGCGCACCGTGGTGGGCAGCGAGGTGCGCACCTTTGATGCGCTGCCTTCACTAATTTCCAGAAAAAGGCAAAAAAAAATGAGATTTTAAAATTTCCGTTTTGAAAGATAGTGAAAAAAAAGGAACGCGGGTGCCATCTTGAGCCCGCCCTGGTGCGCAGCCCAGGCAAGGCATGCGCACCAAGGTGCCCACCCGAGGTGCACACCCGGGGCAAACCGGGCTCCGACTTCGTGCAGGCCGCACCTTGGAGCACACTTCGGAGCGCTCCTTGGTGCGCACCATGGTGCCCACCAGGGCGCACCCGAGGCAAACCGGGCTCCGACTTCGTGCACGCCGCACCTTGGAGCACACATCGGAGCGCTCCCAGGTTCGCACCAGCGTTGCGCACCTTTGATGCGCTGCCTTCACTAATTTCCAGAAAAGGCAAAAAAAAACGATATTTTAAAATTTCCGTTCTGAAAGATAGTGAAAAAAACGGAACGCGGGTGCCATCTTGAGCCCTTCCTGATGCGCAGCCCAGGCAAGTTGTGCGCACCAAGGTGCCCACCCTGGCGGAGGTGCGCGCCCGGGGCAAACCGGGCTCCGACTTCGTGCACTGCATGGTGCCCACCAAGGCGCGCAACCCAGCCAAGGTGCCCACCGCAGCGAAGGTGCACGCGAGGTGCGCACCCGAGGTGCACACCCGGGGCAAACCGGGCTCCGACTTCGTGCACGCCGCACCTTGGAGCACACTTCAGAGCGCTCCTTGGTACGCACCAGGGCGCGCAACCCAGCCAAGGTGCTCACCCCGGCGAAGGTGCACGCGAGGTGCGCACCCGGGGCAAACCGGGCTCGGACTTCGTGCACGCCGCACCTTGGAGCACACATCGGAGCGCTCCCGGGTTCGCACCAGCATTGCGCACCTTTGATGCGCTGCCTTCACTAATTTCCAGAAAAGGCAAAAAAAAGAAAAAAATGAGATTTTAAAATTTCCGTTTTGAAAGATAGTGAAAAAAACGGAACGCGGGTGCCATCTTGAGCCCGCCCTGGTGTGCAGCCCAGGCAAGTTGTGCGCACCAAGGCACCCACCCTGGCCAAGGTGGGTCACGGGGTGGGTCCTAGGGTGGGTAACGGGGTGGGTACTAAGGTGCGTGCCAAGGTGGGTCATAGGGTGGGTGCCAAGGTGGGCACCAGGGTGGGTGTGCACCAACCCTAGCCAGGGTAGGTCACGGGGTGGTTGTCGGGGTGGGCGTCAAGGAGCCAAGGTGGGTGGCAAGTAGCCAAGTTGCGTGCCAAGGTGGGTGTCGGGGTGGGTGCCAAGGATCCAAGGTGGGTGCCAAGGAACCAAGGTGGGTGTCTGGGTGGGTGCCGAGGTGGGAGCCAGGGTGGGTCCCAAGGTGAGTGCAAAGGTGGGTGCCAGGGTCAAGGTGAGTGCCAATGTGGGTTCCAAGGTGCCAGGGTCAGGGTGAGTGCCAATGTGGGTTCAAAGGTGCTAAGTTGGGTGCGAGGTTGGGTGCGAGGGTGGGTGGGTGCCAAGGTGTGCTAGGTGGAAGCCCGGGTGGGTCGGCATCCCATGGGTGTCGAGTTGGGTGCCTGATGGGTGCTTCTTGTCAAGTTTTAGTCGTCGGGACTCATTTCGAGCCTTAGAGGTCGTTTCTTGTCCGGTTGCCCTGTCTTCGACCTGGGAACCCAATTTTGGTCCTCGGGTCCCATTTTTTTTTGTCTCGCATCCCACTTTTGGCCTGTGGCCTTTTCGGGGTCGATTCTCGTTTTGGGCATCAGAGCATGTTTCTTCTCCTAAAACCCAATATTTGTTTATTAAGTCTCGGAACACATTTTTGTTCTCGTGGACCCATCATGGGTCTTGGAACGCATTTGTGGTCCTTGGGTCCCATTTTGCATCCCGAAACTTGTGTTTTGGTGCTTGATCCCTATTTTGGGTGCCCACCTTGCACCAAGTGCGCACCCGGGGCAAACCGAGCGCCTTGGTGCACCGGGGCAAGATCGAGCGTGCACCCGAGGCGCCCCGAACATGCACCAAGGTGCACTCGGCCCACATGTGAGCGCAGGTCGTTGCGCCCGAGGTGGTGTGTGGGCACCGCGTTGCAGACGGGACACTGCACGCACACGACGCCCCCTCCAGGTGCACGCACGTAGGCCGGGCCGGGTGCACACCCGACGCCCTAGCAAGGTGCGCGCACCCGGGCAGGGCTCACACTTGGCGAACGGGGCGCACTTCGCGAGGGAGGGTGTGCACCTCGACGGGGGTGGGTGGCCGGGGTGGATTCGCACGTGGGTCGCGGTTTGCTAAGTACACACTGCGACAAGCTCATAACGGGTGCGATCATACCAGCGTTAGTGCACCGGATCCCATCAGAACTCCGCAGTTAAGCGCGCTTGGGCCGGAGTAGTACTGGGATGGGTGACCTCCCGGGAAGTCCCGGTGTTGCACCCTTTTTTAGTTTTTCGCCGGGCGTCGCAATGCTATTTGAATAAACCTTTTGCCCGTTTGCGTTCTCGTCGGGGCCGGGCCGGGCCGGGGTGCGCTGCCCGCACTACCGCGCGCGCGGGGGCGACACCGAGCGCGCACCCGAGGCGCCCCGAGCACACAGGCCACGGTGCAACCCGGGCGTTGTGCGCGCACCCCGGTGCGCCCGAGGTGCTGCGCGCGCACCCAGGTGAAATCGGTGTGCACCTCGGCCAGTGCGCGCTCGGTCGAGTCGCGCACGTTGGCCAAGGTGCACGGTGATGTTTCTTACTCTAAGGTTCCGCACCAGACGCCCGGGACAGGTGAGCGAAGCTGGGCGGGGCCGGGTGCGCGGCCGGGGCAGGTGCACGCAGCTGGAGAGAGCTTTGGAGCACACTTCGGAGCGCACCAATGATGCGCTCCATTCAAAAGTTTCCTGAAAAGGCAAAAAAAGTTGAGATTATAGAATTTCCCACTTGAGAGATTGTAAAAAAAAAAAATTTAAAATGAAGGAAACGCGGGTGCCAAGGTGTGCGCAGCCCAGCCAAGGTGTGCGCACCAAGGCGCCCACCCTGGCGAAGGTGCACGCAAGGTGCGCACCCGAGGCAAACCGGACAATTAACCCAACTTTCGACTTCGCGCGCACCTTGGAGCGCACTTCGGAGCGCTCCTTGGTGCGCACCAATCTTGGGCACCTCGGAGTGCACCATGGCGCCCACCAAGGTGCGCACCCGGGGCAAACCGAGCTCCGACTTCGTGCGCACCTTGGAGCGCACGAAAGGTGCGCACCATGGCGCCCACCAAGGTGCGCAGCCCAGCCAAGGCGTGCGCATCAAGGTGCGCACCCTGGCGAAGGTGCGCACCCGGGGCAAACCGAGCTCCGACTTCGTGCGCACCTTGGAGCGCACAAAAGGTGCGCAACCCAGCCAAGGTGTGCGCACCCCGGTCAAACCGAGCTCCGAATCGTGCGCACCAGAGGTGCACGCCATCGTGCGCACCTTGGAGCACACTTCGGAGCCCTCCTTGGTGCGCGCCGATGTTGCGCACCTCGGAGCGCACCCGGGGAAAACAATGCAATTAACCCGACTTTCGACTTCGTGGGCACCTCGGAGCGCTCTCGGGTTCGCACCTCGGAGCACACCGAGGTGCGCACCTTTGATGCGCTGCCTTCACCAATTTCCAGAAAAGGCAAGAAAACATTGAGAAGGTGTGCGCACCGAGGTGCCCACCCTGGCGAAGGTGCACGCGAGGTGCGCACCCGGGGCAAACCGGGCTCCGACTTCGTGCACGCCGCACCTTGGAGCACACTTCGGAGCGCTCCTTGGTGCGCACCAGGGCGCGCAACCCAGCCGAGGTGCCCACCCCGGCGAAGGTGCACGCGAGGTGCGCACCCGGGGCAAACCGGGCTCCGACTTCGTGCACGCCATGGTGCCCACCGCGGCGAAGGTGCACGCGAGGTGCGCACCCGGGGAAAACCGGGCTCCGACTTCGTGCACGCCGCACCTTGGAGCACACTTCGGAGCGCTCCTTGGTGCGCACCATGGTGCCCACCAGGGCGCGCAACCCCGCCGAAGGTGCACGCGAGGTGCGCACCCGGGGCAAACCGGGCTCCGACTTCGTGCACGCCGCACCTTGGAGCACACTTCGGAGCGCTCCTTGGTGCGCACCATGGTGCCCACCAGGGCGCGCAACCCCGCCGAAGGTGCACGCGAGGTGCGCACCCGGGGCAAACCGGGCTCCGACTTCGTGCACGCCATGGTGCGCACCGCGGCGAAGGTGCGCACCCGGGGCAAACCGGGCTCCGACTTCGTGCACGCCGCACCTTGGAGCACACTTCGGAGCGCTCCTTGGTGCGCACCAGGGCGCGCAACCCAGCCGAGGTGCCCACCCCGGCGAAGGTGCACGCGAGGTGCGTACCCGGGGCAAACCGGGCTCCGACTTCGTGCACGCCGCACCTTGGAGCACACTTCGGAGCGCTCCTTGGTGCGCACCATGGTGCCCACCAGGCCGCGCAACCCAGCCAAGGTGTGCGCACCAAGGTGCACGCGAGGTGCGCACCCGGGGCAAACCGGGGTCCGACTTCGTGCACGCCGCACCTTGGAGCACACATCGGGGCGCTCCCGGGTTCGCACCGGCGTTGCGCACCGTGGTGGGCACCTCGGAGCACACCAAGGTGGGCAGCGAGGTGCGCACCTTTGATGCGATGCCTTCACTAATTTCCATAAAAGGCAAAAAAAAAACGAGATTTTAAAATTTCCGTTTTGAAAGATAGTGAGAAAAAGGGAATGCTGGTGCCATCTTGAGCCCGCCCTGGTGCGCAGCCCAGCCAAGGTGTGCGCACCAAGGTGCCCACCCTGGCGAAGGTGCGCGCCCGGGCAATTAACCCAACTTCCAACTTCGCGCGCGCCAGGGTGGGAGCGCACCCAACAACCGGGCCTGGGAAGAGCCAATGCGAGAAACCCCACCAAACGCTCTGACAAAAAAAGAGGGGGCGCTCCAGTAACCCCGCTTCGGAGCGCACCCTGGGCAAACCCAGCCAAGGTGCCCACCCCGGCCAAGGTGCAGGCGAGGTGCGCACCCGGGGCAAACCGGGCTCCGACAACGTGCACGCCGCACCTTGGAGCACACTTCGTAGCGCTCCCGGGTGCGCACCTCAGAGCACACCAAGGTGGGCAGCGAGGTGCGCACCTTTGATGCGCTGCCTTCACTAATTTCCAGAAAAGGCAAAAAAAAAAGGAGATTTTAAAATTTCCGTTTTGAAAGATAGTGAAAAAAACGGAACGCGCGTGCCATCTTGAGCCCGCCCTGGTGCGCAGCCCAGGTAAGGTGCCCACCCTGGCAAAGGTGCGCACCCGGGCAATTAACCCTACTTCCGACTTCGTGCGCGCCAGGGTGGCAACCGGGCCTCGGAAGAGCCAATGCGAGAAACCCCACCAAACGCTCCGACAAAAAAAGAGGCGGCGCTCCAATAACCCCGCTTCGGAGCGCAGCCGGGGCAAACCCAGCCAAGGTGCCCACCCCGACGAAGGTGCACGCGAGGTGCGCACCCGGGGCAAACCGGGCTCCGACAACGTGCACGCAGCACCTTGGAGCACACTTCGAAGCACTCCCGGGTGCCCACCGGCGTTGCGCACCGTGGTGGGCAGCGAGGTGCGCACCTTTGATGCGCTGCCTTCACTAATTTCCAGAAAAAGGCAAAAAAAAATGAGATTTTAAAATTTCCGTTTTGAAAGATAGTGAAAAAAAAGGAACGCGGGTGCCATCTTGAGCCCGCCCTGGTGCGCAGCCCAGGCAAGGCATGCGCACCAAGGTGCCCACCCGAGGTGCACACCCGGGGCAAACCGGGCTCCGACTTCGTGCAGGCCGCACCTTGGAGCACACTTCGGAGCGCTCCTTGGTGCGCACCATGGTGCCCACCAGGGCGCGCAACCCAGCCAAGGTCTGCACACTAAGGTGCCCACCCCGGCGAAGGTGCACGCGAGGTGCGCACCCGGGGCAAACCGGGCTCCGACTTCGTGCACGCCATGGTGCCCACCGCGGCGAAGGTGCACGCGAGGTGCGCACCCGGGGCAAACCGGGCTCCGACTTCGTGCACGCCGCACCTTGGAGCACACTTCGGAGCGCTCCTTGGTGCGCACCATGGTGCCCACCAGGGCGCGCAACCCAGCCAAGGTGTGCGCACCAAGGTGCACGCGAGGTGCGCACCCGGGGCAAACCGGGGTCCGACTTCGTGCACGCCGCACCTTGGAGCACACATCGGAGCGCTCCCAGGTTCGCACCAACGTTGCGCACCTTTGATGCGCTGCCTTCACTAATTTCCAGAAAAGGCAAAAAAAAACGATATTTTAAAATTTCCGTTCTGAAAGATAGTGAAAAAAACGGAACGCGGGTGCCATCTTGAGCCCTTCCTGGTGCGCAGCCCAGGCAAGTTGTGCGCACCAAGGTGCCCACCCTGGCGGAGGTGCGCGCCCGGGGCAAACCGGGCTCCGACTTCGTGCACTGCATGGTGCCCACCAAGGCGCGCAACCCAGCCAAGGTGCCCACCGCAGCGAAGGTGCACGCGAGGTGCACACCCGGGGCAAACCGGGCTCCGACTTCGTGCACGCCGCACCTTGGAGCACACTTCAGAGCGCTCCTTGGTGCGCACCAGGGCGCGCAACCCAGCCGAGGTGCCCACCCCGGCGAAGGTGCACGCGAGGTGCGCACCCGGGGCAAACCGGGCTCCGACTTCGTGCACGCCATGGTGCCCACCGCGGCGAAGGTGCGCACCCGGGGCAAACCGGGCTCCGACTTCGTGCACGCCGCACCTTGGAGCACACTTCGGAGCGCTCCTTGGTGCGCACCATGGTGCCCACCAGGCCGCGCAACCCAGCCAAGGTGTGCGCACCAAGGTGCACGCGAGGTGCGCACCCGGGGCAAACCGGGGTCCGACTTCGTGCACGCCGCACCTTGGAGCACACATCGGGGTGCTCCCGGGTTCGCACCGGCGTTGCGCACCGTGGTGGGCACCTCGGAGCACACCAAGGTGGGCAGCGAGGTGCGCACCTTTGATGCGATGCCTTCACTAATTTCCATAAAAGGCAAAAAAAAAACGAGATTTTAAAATTTCCGTTTTGAAAGATAGTGAGAAAAAGGGAATGCTGGTGCCATCTTGAGCCCGCCCTGGTGCGCAGCCCAGCCAAGGTTTGCGCACCAAGGTGCCCACCCTGGCGAAGGTGCGCGCCCGGGCAATTAACCCAACTTCCAACTTCGCGCGCGCCAGGGTGGGAGCGCACCCAACAACCGGGCCTGGGAAGAGCCAATGCGAGAAACCCCACCAAACTCTCTGACAAAAAAAGAGGGGGCGCTCCAGTAACCCCGCTTCGGAGCGCACCCTGGGCAAACCCAGCCAAGGTGCCCACCCCGGCCAAGGTGCAGGCGAGGTGCGCACCCGGGGCAAACCGGGCTCCGACAACGTGCACGCCGCACCTTGGAGCACACTTCGTAGCGCTCCCGGGTGCGCACCTCAGAGCACACCAAGGTGGGCAGCGAGGTGCGCACCTTTGATGCGCTGCCTTCACTAATTTCCAGAAAAGGCAAAAAAAAAAGGAGATTTTAAAATTTCCGTTTTGAAAGATAGTGAAAAAAACGGAACGCGCGTGCCATCTTGAGCCCGCCCTGGTGCGCAGCCCAGGTAAGGTGCCACCCTGGCAAAGGTGCGCACCCGGGCAATTAACCCTACTTCCGACTTCGTGCGCGCCAGGGTGGCAACCGGGCCTCGGAAGAGCCAATGCGAGAAACCCCACCAAACGCTCCGACAAAAAAAGAGGCGGCGCTCCAATAACCCCGCTTCGGAGCGCAGCCGGGGCAAACCAAGCCAAGGTGCCCACCCCGACGAAGGTGCACGCGAGGTGCGCACCCGGGGCAAACCGGGCTCCGACAACGTGCACGCAGCACCTTGGAGCACACTTCGAAGCACTCCCGGGTGCCCACCGGCGTTGCGCACCGTGGTGGGCAGCGAGGTGCGCACCTTTGATGCGCTGCCTTCACTAATTTCCAGAAAAAGGCAAAAAAAAATGAGATTTTAAAATTTCCGTTTTGAAAGATAGTGAAAAAAAAGGAACGCGGGTGCCATCTTGAGCCCGCCCTGGTGCGCAGCCCAGGCAAGGCATGCGCACCAAGGTGCCCACCCGAGGTGCACACCCGGGGCAAACCGGGCTCCGACTTCGTGCAGGCCGCACCTTGGAGCACACTTCGGAGCGCTCCTTGGTGCGCACCATGGTGCCCACCAGGGCGCACCCGAGGCAAACCGGGCTCCGACTTCGTGCACGCCGCACCTTGGAGCACACATCGGAGCGCTCCCAGGTTCGCACCAGCGTTGCGCACCTTTGATGCGCTGCCTTCACTAATTTCCAGAAAAGGCAAAAAAAAACGATATTTTAAAATTTCCGTTCTGAAAGATAGTGAAAAAAACGGAACGCGGGTGCCATCTTGAGCCCTTCCTGATGCGCAGCCCAGGCAAGTTGTGCGCACCAAGGTGCCCACCCTGGCGGAGGTGCGCGCCCGGGGCAAACCGGGCTCCGACTTCGTGCACTGCATGGTGCCCACCAAGGCGCGCAACCCAGCCAAGGTGCCCACCGCAGCGAAGGTGCACGCGAGGTGCGCACCCGAGGTGCACACCCGGGGCAAACCGGGCTCCGACTTCGTGCACGCCGCACCTTGGAGCACACTTCAGAGCGCTCCTTGGTACGCACCAGGGCGCGCAACCCAGCCAAGGTGCTCACCCCGGCGAAGGTGCACGCGAGGTGCGCACCCGGGGCAAACCGGGCTCGGACTTCGTGCACGCCGCACCTTGGAGCACACATCGGAGCGCTCCCGGGTTCGCACCAGCATTGCGCACCTTTGATGCGCTGCCTTCACTAATTTCCAGAAAAGGCAAAAAAAAGAAAAAAATGAGATTTTAAAATTTCCGTTTTGAAAGATAGTGAAAAAAACGGAACGCGGGTGCCATCTTGAGCCCGCCCTGGTGTGCAGCCCAGGCAAGTTGTGCGCACCAAGGCACCCACCCTGGCCAAGGTGGGTCACGGGGTGGGTCCTAGGGTGGGTAACGGGGTGGGTACTAAGGTGCGTGCCAAGGTGGGTCATAGGGTGGGTGCCAAGGTGGGCACCAGGGTGGGTGTGCACCAACCCTAGCCAGGGTAGGTCACGGGGTGGTTGTCGGGGTGGGCGTCAAGGAGCCAAGGTGGGTGGCAAGTAGCCAAGTTGCGTGCCAAGGTGGGTGTCGGGGTGGGTGCCAAGGATCCAAGGTGGGTGCCAAGGAACCAAGGTGGGTGTCTGGGTGGGTGCCGAGGTGGGAGCCAGGGTGGGTCCCAAGGTGAGTGCAAAGGTGGGTGCCAGGGTCAAGGTGAGTGCCAATGTGGGTTCCAAGGTGCCAGGGTCAGGGTGAGTGCCAATGTGGGTTCAAAGGTGCTAAGTTGGGTGCGAGGTTGGGTGCGAGGGTGGGTGGGTGCCAAGGTGTGCTAGGTGGAAGCCCGGGTGGGTCGGCATCCCATGGGTGTCGAGTTGGGTGCCTGATGGGTGCTTCTTGTCAAGTTTTAGTCGTCGGGACTCATTTCGAGCCTTAGAGGTCGTTTCTTGTCCGGTTGCCCTGTCTTCGACCTGGGAACCCAATTTTGGTCCTCGGGTCCCATTTTTTTTTGTCTCGCATCCCACTTTTGGCCTGTGGCCTTTTCGGGGTCGATTCTCGTTTTGGGCATCAGAGCATGTTTCTTCTCCTAAAACCCAATATTTGTTTATTAAGTCTCGGAACACATTTTTGTTCTCGTGGACCCATCATGGGTCTTGGAACGCATTTGTGGTCCTTGGGTCCCATTTTGCATCCCGAAACTTGTGTTTTGGTGCTTGATCCCTATTTTGGGTGCCCACCTTGCACCAAGTGCGCACCCGGGGCAAACCGAGCGCCTTGGTGCACCGGGGCAAGATCGAGCGTGCACCCGAGGCGCCCCGAACATGCACCAAGGTGCACTCGGCCCACATGTGAGCGCAGGTCGTTGCGCCCGAGGTGGTGTGTGGGCACCGCGTTGCAGACGGGACACTGCACGCACACGACGCCCCCTCCAGGTGCACGCACGTAGGCCGGGCCGGGTGCACACCCGACGCCCTAGCAAGGTGCGCGCACCCGGGCAGGGCTCACACTTGGCGAACGGGGCGCACTTCGCGAGGGAGGGTGTGCACCTCGACGGGGGTGGGTGGCCGGGGTGGATTCGCACGTGGGTCGCGGTTTGCTAAGTACACACTGCGACAAGCTCATAACGGGTGCGATCATACCAGCGTTAGTGCACCGGATCCCATCAGAACTCCGCAGTTAAGCGCGCTTGGGCCGGAGTAGTACTGGGATGGGTGACCTCCCGGGAAGTCCCGGTGTTGCACCCTTTTTTAGTTTTTCGCCGGGCGTCGCAATGCTATTTGAATAAACCTTTTGCCCGTTTGCGTTCTCGTCGGGGCCGGGCCGGGCCGGGGTGCGCTGCCCGCACTACCGCGCGCGCGGGGGCGACACCGAGCGCGCACCCGAGGCGCCCCGAGCACACAGGCCACGGTGCAACCCGGGCGTTGTGCGCGCACCCCGGTGCGCCCGAGGTGCTGCGCGCGCACCCAGGTGAAATCGGTGTGCACCTCGGCCAGTGCGCGCTCGGTCGAGTCGCGCACGTTGGCCAAGGTGCACGGTGATGTTTCTTACTCTAAGGTTCCGCACCAGACGCCCGGGACAGGTGAGCGAAGCTGGGCGGGGCCGGGTGCGCGGCCGGGGCAGGTGCACGCAGCTGGAGAGAGCTTTGGAGCACACTTCGGAGCGCACCAATGATGCGCTCCATTCAAAAGTTTCCTGAAAAGGCAAAAAAAGTTGAGATTATAGAATTTCCCACTTGAGAGATTGTAAAAAAAAAAAATTTAAAATGAAGGAAACGCGGGTGCCAAGGTGTGCGCAGCCCAGCCAAGGTGTGCGCACCAAGGCGCCCACCCTG
Organism: Cryptomeria japonica; assembly: GCF_030272615.1. Taxonomy (NCBI): domain Eukaryota; kingdom Viridiplantae; phylum Streptophyta; class Pinopsida; order Cupressales; family Cupressaceae; genus Cryptomeria; species Cryptomeria japonica. The sequence goes on along the minus strand of NW_026729044.1, from coordinate 154,826 downwards.
GCGAAGGTGCACGCAAGGTGCGCACCCGAGGCAAACCGGACAATTAACCCAACTTTCGACTTCGCGCGCACCTTGGAGCGCACTTCGGAGCGCTCCTTGGTGCGCACCAATCTTGGGCACCTCGGAGTGCACCATGGCGCCCACCAAGGTGCGCACCCGGGGCAAACCGAGCTCCGACTTCGTGCGCACCTTGGAGCGCACGAAAGGTGCGCACCATGGCGCCCACCAAGGTGCGCAGCCCAGCCAAGGCGTGCGCATCAAGGTGCGCACCCTGGCGAAGGTGCGCACCCGGGGCAAACCGAGCTCCGACTTCGTGCGCACCTTGGAGCGCACAAAAGGTGCGCAACCCAGCCAAGGTGTGCGCACCCCGGTCAAACCGAGCTCCGAATCGTGCGCACCAGAGGTGCACGCCATCGTGCGCACCTTGGAGCACACTTCGGAGCCCTCCTTGGTGCGCGCCGATGTTGCGCACCTCGGAGCGCACCCGGGGAAAACAATGCAATTAACCCGACTTTCGACTTCGTGGGCACCTCGGAGCGCTCTCGGGTTCGCACCTCGGAGCACACCGAGGTGCGCACCTTTGATGCGCTGCCTTCACCAATTTCCAGAAAAGGCAAGAAAACATTGAGAAGGTGTGCGCACCGAGGTGCCCACCCTGGCGAAGGTGCACGCGAGGTGCGCACCCGGGGCAAACCGGGCTCCGACTTCGTGCACGCCGCACCTTGGAGCACACTTCGGAGCGCTCCTTGGTGCGCACCAGGGCGCGCAACCCAGCCGAGGTGCCCACCCCGGCGAAGGTGCACGCGAGGTGCGCACCCGGGGCAAACCGGGCTCCGACTTCGTGCACGCCATGGTGCCCACCGCGGCGAAGGTGCACGCGAGGTGCGCACCCGGGGCAAACCGGGCTCCGACTTCGTGCACGCCGCACCTTGGAGCACACTTCGGAGCGCTCCTTGGTGCGCACCATGGTGCCCACCAGGGCGCGCAACCCCGCCGAAGGTGCACGCGAGGTGCGCACCCGGGGCAAACCGGGCTCCGACTTCGTGCACGCCGCACCTTGGAGCACACTTCGGAGCGCTCCTTGGTGCGCACCATGGTGCCCACCAGGGCGCGCAACCCCGCCGAAGGTGCACGCGAGGTGCGCACCCGGGGCAAACCGGGCTCCGACTTCGTGCACGCCATGGTGCGCACCGCGGCGAAGGTGCGCACCCGGGGCAAACCGGGCTCCGACTTCGTGCACGCCGCACCTTGGAGCACACTTCGGAGCGCTCCTTGGTGCGCACCAGGGCGCGCAACCCAGCCGAGGTGCCCACCCCGGCGAAGGTGCACGCGAGGTGCGTACCCGGGGCAAACCGGGCTCCGACTTCGTGCACGCCGCACCTTGGAGCACACTTCGGAGCGCTCCTTGGTGCGCACCATGGTGCCCACCAGGCCGCGCAACCCAGCCAAGGTGTGCGCACCAAGGTGCACGCGAGGTGCGCACCCGGGGCAAACCGGGGTCCGACTTCGTGCACGCCGCACCTTGGAGCACACATCGGGGCGCTCCCGGGTTCGCACCGGCGTTGCGCACCGTGGTGGGCACCTCGGAGCACACCAAGGTGGGCAGCGAGGTGCGCACCTTTGATGCGATGCCTTCACTAATTTCCATAAAAGGCAAAAAAAAAACGAGATTTTAAAATTTCCGTTTTGAAAGATAGTGAGAAAAAGGGAATGCTGGTGCCATCTTGAGCCCGCCCTGGTGCGCAGCCCAGCCAAGGTGTGCGCACCAAGGTGCCCACCCTGGCGAAGGTGCGCGCCCGGGCAATTAACCCAACTTCCAACTTCGCGCGCGCCAGGGTGGGAGCGCACCCAACAACCGGGCCTGGGAAGAGCCAATGCGAGAAACCCCACCAAACGCTCTGACAAAAAAAGAGGGGGCGCTCCAGTAACCCCGCTTCGGAGCGCACCCTGGGCAAACCCAGCCAAGGTGCCCACCCCGGCCAAGGTGCAGGCGAGGTGCGCACCCGGGGCAAACCGGGCTCCGACAACGTGCACGCCGCACCTTGGAGCACACTTCGTAGCGCTCCCGGGTGCGCACCTCAGAGCACACCAAGGTGGGCAGCGAGGTGCGCACCTTTGATGCGCTGCCTTCACTAATTTCCAGAAAAGGCAAAAAAAAAAGGAGATTTTAAAATTTCCGTTTTGAAAGATAGTGAAAAAAACGGAACGCGCGTGCCATCTTGAGCCCGCCCTGGTGCGCAGCCCAGGTAAGGTGCCCACCCTGGCAAAGGTGCGCACCCGGGCAATTAACCCTACTTCCGACTTCGTGCGCGCCAGGGTGGCAACCGGGCCTCGGAAGAGCCAATGCGAGAAACCCCACCAAACGCTCCGACAAAAAAAGAGGCGGCGCTCCAATAACCCCGCTTCGGAGCGCAGCCGGGGCAAACCCAGCCAAGGTGCCCACCCCGACGAAGGTGCACGCGAGGTGCGCACCCGGGGCAAACCGGGCTCCGACAACGTGCACGCAGCACCTTGGAGCACACTTCGAAGCACTCCCGGGTGCCCACCGGCGTTGCGCACCGTGGTGGGCAGCGAGGTGCGCACCTTTGATGCGCTGCCTTCACTAATTTCCAGAAAAAGGCAAAAAAAAATGAGATTTTAAAATTTCCGTTTTGAAAGATAGTGAAAAAAAAGGAACGCGGGTGCCATCTTGAGCCCGCCCTGGTGCGCAGCCCAGGCAAGGCATGCGCACCAAGGTGCCCACCCGAGGTGCACACCCGGGGCAAACCGGGCTCCGACTTCGTGCAGGCCGCACCTTGGAGCACACTTCGGAGCGCTCCTTGGTGCGCACCATGGTGCCCACCAGGGCGCGCAACCCAGCCAAGGTCTGCACACTAAGGTGCCCACCCCGGCGAAGGTGCACGCGAGGTGCGCACCCGGGGCAAACCGGGCTCCGACTTCGTGCACGCCATGGTGCCCACCGCGGCGAAGGTGCACGCGAGGTGCGCACCCGGGGCAAACCGGGCTCCGACTTCGTGCACGCCGCACCTTGGAGCACACTTCGGAGCGCTCCTTGGTGCGCACCATGGTGCCCACCAGGGCGCGCAACCCAGCCAAGGTGTGCGCACCAAGGTGCACGCGAGGTGCGCACCCGGGGCAAACCGGGGTCCGACTTCGTGCACGCCGCACCTTGGAGCACACATCGGAGCGCTCCCAGGTTCGCACCAGCGTTGCGCACCTTTGATGCGCTGCCTTCACTAATTTCCAGAAAAGGCAAAAAAAAACGATATTTTAAAATTTCCGTTCTGAAAGATAGTGAAAAAAACGGAACGCGGGTGCCATCTTGAGCCCTTCCTGGTGCGCAGCCCAGGCAAGTTGTGCGCACCAAGGTGCCCACCCTGGCGGAGGTGCGCGCCCGGGGCAAACCGGGCTCCGACTTCGTGCACTGCATGGTGCCCACCAAGGCGCGCAACCCAGCCAAGGTGCCCACCGCAGCGAAGGTGCAAGCGAGGTGCACACCCGGGGCAAACCGGGCTCCGACTTCGTGCACGCCGCACCTTGGAGCACACTTCAGAGCGCTCCTTGGTGCGCACCAGGGCGCGCAACCCAGCCGAGGTGCCCACCCCGGCGAAGGTGCACGCGAGGTGCGCACCCGGGGCAAACCGGGCTCCGACTTCGTGCACGCCATGGTGCCCACCGCGGCGAAGGTGCGCACCCGGGGCAAACCGGGCTCCGACTTCGTGCACGCCGCACCTTGGAGCACACTTCGGAGCGCTCCTTGGTGCGCACCATGGTGCCCACCAGGCCGCGCAACCCAGCCAAGGTGTGCGCACCAAGGTGCACGCGAGGTGCGCACCCGGGGCAAACCGGGGTCCGACTTCGTGCACGCCGCACCTTGGAGCACACATCGGGGCGCTCCCGGGTTCGCACCGGCGTTGCGCACCGTGGTGGGCACCTCGGAGCACACCAAGGTGGGCAGCGAGGTGCGCACCTTTGATGCGATGCCTTCACTAATTTCCATAAAAGGCAAAAAAAAAACGAGATTTTAAAATTTCCGTTTTGAAAGATAGTGAGAAAAAGGGAATGCTGGTGCCATCTTGAGCCCGCCCTGGTGCGCAGCCCAGCCAAGGTTTGCGCACCAAGGTGCCCACCCTGGCGAAGGTGCGCGCCCGGGCAATTAACCCAACTTCCAACTTCGCGCGCGCCAGGGTGGGAGCGCACCCAACAACCGGGCCTGGGAAGAGCCAATGCGAGAAACCCCACCAAACTCTCTGACAAAAAAAGAGGGGGCGCTCCAGTAACCCCGCTTCGGAGCGCACCCTGGGCAAACCCAGCCAAGGTGCCCACCCCGGCCAAGGTGCAGGCGAGGTGCGCACCCGGGGCAAACCGGGCTCCGACAACGTGCACGCCGCACCTTGGAGCACACTTCGTAGCGCTCCCGGGTGCGCACCTCAGAGCACACCAAGGTGGGCAGCGAGGTGCGCACCTTTGATGCGCTGCCTTCACTAATTTCCAGAAAAGGCAAAAAAAAAAGGAGATTTTAAAATTTCCGTTTTGAAAGATAGTGAAAAAAACGGAACGCGCGTGCCATCTTGAGCCCGCCCTGGTGCGCAGCCCAGGTAAGGTGCCACCCTGGCAAAGGTGCGCACCCGGGCAATTAACCCTACTTCCGACTTCGTGCGCGCCAGGGTGGCAACCGGGCCTCGGAAGAGCCAATGCGAGAAACCCCACCAAACGCTCCGACAAAAAAAGAGGCGGCGCTCCAATAACCCCGCTTCGGAGCGCAGCCGGGGCAAACCAAGCCAAGGTGCCCACCCCGACGAAGGTGCACGCGAGGTGCGCACCCGGGGCAAACCGGGCTCCGACAACGTGCACGCAGCACCTTGGAGCACACTTCGAAGCACTCCCGGGTGCCCACCGGCGTTGCGCACCGTGGTGGGCAGCGAGGTGCGCACCTTTGATGCGCTGCCTTCACTAATTTCCAGAAAAAGGCAAAAAAAAATGAGATTTTAAAATTTCCGTTTTGAAAGATAGTGAAAAAAAAGGAACGCGGGTGCCATCTTGAGCCCGCCCTGGTGCGCAGCCCAGGCAAGGCATGCGCACCAAGGTGCCCACCCGAGGTGCACACCCGGGGCAAACCGGGCTCCGACTTCGTGCAGGCCGCACCTTGGAGCACACTTCGGAGCGCTCCTTGGTGCGCACCATGGTGCCCACCAGGGCGCACCCGAGGCAAACCGGGCTCCGACTTCGTGCACGCCGCACCTTGGAGCACACATCGGAGCGCTCCCAGGTTCGCACCAGCGTTGCGCACCTTTGATGCGCTGCCTTCACTAATTTCCAGAAAAGGCAAAAAAAAACGATATTTTAAAATTTCCGTTCTGAAAGATAGTGAAAAAAACGGAACGCGGGTGCCATCTTGAGCCCTTCCTGATGCGCAGCCCAGGCAAGTTGTGCGCACCAAGGTGCCCACCCTGGCGGAGGTGCGCGCCCGGGGCAAACCGGGCTCCGACTTCGTGCACTGCATGGTGCCCACCAAGGCGCGCAACCCAGCCAAGGTGCCCACCGCAGCGAAGGTGCACGCGAGGTGCGCACCCGAGGTGCACACCCGGGGCAAACCGGGCTCCGACTTCGTGCACGCCGCACCTTGGAGCACACTTCAGAGCGCTCCTTGGTACGCACCAGGGCGCGCAACCCAGCCAAGGTGCTCACCCCGGCGAAGGTGCACGCGAGGTGCGCACCCGGGGCAAACCGGGCTCGGACTTCGTGCACGCCGCACCTTGGAGCACACATCGGAGCGCTCCCGGGTTCGCACCAGCATTGCGCACCTTTGATGCGCTGCCTTCACTAATTTCCAGAAAAGGCAAAAAAAAGAAAAAAATGAGATTTTAAAATTTCCGTTTTGAAAGATAGTGAAAAAAACGGAACGCGGGTGCCATCTTGAGCCCGCCCTGGTGTGCAGCCCAGGCAAGTTGTGCGCACCAAGGCACCCACCCTGGCCAAGGTGGGTCACGGGGTGGGTCCTAGGGTGGGTAACGGGGTGGGTACTAAGGTGCGTGCCAAGGTGGGTCATAGGGTGGGTGCCAAGGTGGGCACCAGGGTGGGTGTGCACCAACCCTAGCCAGGGTAGGTCACGGGGTGGTTGTCGGGGTGGGCGTCAAGGAGCCAAGGTGGGTGGCAAGTAGCCAAGTTGCGTGCCAAGGTGGGTGTCGGGGTGGGTGCCAAGGATCCAAGGTGGGTGCCAAGGAACCAAGGTGGGTGTCTGGGTGGGTGCCGAGGTGGGAGCCAGGGTGGGTCCCAAGGTGAGTGCAAAGGTGGGTGCCAGGGTCAAGGTGAGTGCCAATGTGGGTTCCAAGGTGCCAGGGTCAGGGTGAGTGCCAATGTGGGTTCAAAGGTGCTAAGTTGGGTGCGAGGTTGGGTGCGAGGGTGGGTGGGTGCCAAGGTGTGCTAGGTGGAAGCCCGGGTGGGTCGGCATCCCATGGGTGTCGAGTTGGGTGCCTGATGGGTGCTTCTTGTCAAGTTTTAGTCGTCGGGACTCATTTCGAGCCTTAGAGGTCGTTTCTTGTCCGGTTGCCCTGTCTTCGACCTGGGAACCCAATTTTGGTCCTCGGGTCCCATTTTTTTTTGTCTCGCATCCCACTTTTGGCCTGTGGCCTTTTCGGGGTCGATTCTCGTTTTGGGCATCAGAGCATGTTTCTTCTCCTAAAACCCAATATTTGTTTATTAAGTCTCGGAACACATTTTTGTTCTCGTGGACCCATCATGGGTCTTGGAACGCATTTGTGGTCCTTGGGTCCCATTTTGCATCCCGAAACTTGTGTTTTGGTGCTTGATCCCTATTTTGGGTGCCCACCTTGCACCAAGTGCGCACCCGGGGCAAACCGAGCGCCTTGGTGCACCGGGGCAAGATCGAGCGTGCACCCGAGGCGCCCCGAACATGCACCAAGGTGCACTCGGCCCACATGTGAGCGCAGGTCGTTGCGCCCGAGGTGGTGTGTGGGCACCGCGTTGCAGACGGGACACTGCACGCACACGACGCCCCCTCCAGGTGCACGCACGTAGGCCGGGCCGGGTGCACACCCGACGCCCTAGCAAGGTGCGCGCACCCGGGCAGGGCTCACACTTGGCGAACGGGGCGCACTTCGCGAGGGAGGGTGTGCACCTCGACGGGGGTGGGTGGCCGGGGTGGATTCGCACGTGGGTCGCGGTTTGCTAAGTACACACTGCGACAAGCTCATAACGGGTGCGATCATACCAGCGTTAGTGCACCGGATCCCATCAGAACTCCGCAGTTAAGCGCGCTTGGGCCGGAGTAGTACTGGGATGGGTGACCTCCCGGGAAGTCCCGGTGTTGCACCCTTTTTTAGTTTTTCGCCGGGCGTCGCAATGCTATTTGAATAAACCTTTTGCCCGTTTGCGTTCTCGTCGGGGCCGGGCCGGGCCGGGGTGCGCTGCCCGCACTACCGCGCGCGCGGGGGCGACACCGAGCGCGCACCCGAGGCGCCCCGAGCACACAGGCCACGGTGCAACCCGGGCGTTGTGCGCGCACCCCGGTGCGCCCGAGGTGCTGCGCGCGCACCCAGGTGAAATCGGTGTGCACCTCGGCCAGTGCGCGCTCGGTCGAGTCGCGCACGTTGGCCAAGGTGCACGGTGATGTTTCTTACTCTAAGGTTCCGCACCAGACGCCCGGGACAGGTGAGCGAAGCTGGGCGGGGCCGGGTGCGCGGCCGGGGCAGGTGCACGCAGCTGGAGAGAGCTTTGGAGCACACTTCGGAGCGCACCAATGATGCGCTCCATTCAAAAGTTTCCTGAAAAGGCAAAAAAAGTTGAGATTATAGAATTTCCCACTTGAGAGATTGTAAAAAAAAAAAATTTAAAATGAAGGAAACGCGGGTGCCAAGGTGTGCGCAGCCCAGCCAAGGTGTGCGCACCAAGGCGCCCACCCTGGCGAAGGTGCACGCAAGGTGCGCACCCGAGGCAAACCGGACAATTAACCCAACTTTCGACTTCGCGCGCACCTTGGAGCGCACTTCGGAGCGCTCCTTGGTGCGCACCAATCTTGGGCACCTCGGAGTGCACCATGGCGCCCACCAAGGTGCGCACCCGGGGCAAACCGAGCTCCGACTTCGTGCGCACCTTGGAGCGCACGAAAGGTGCGCACCATGGCGCCCACCAAGGTGCGCAGCCCAGCCAAGGCGTGCGCATCAAGGTGCGCACCCTGGCGAAGGTGCGCACCCGGGGCAAACCGAGCTCCGACTTCGTGCGCACCTTGGAGCGCACAAAAGGTGCGCAACCCAGCCAAGGTGTGCGCACCCCGGTCAAACCGAGCTCCGAATCGTGCGCACCAGAGGTGCACGCCATCGTGCGCACCTTGGAGCACACTTCGGAGCCCTCCTTGGTGCGCGCCGATGTTGCGCACCTCGGAGCGCACCCGGGGAAAACAATGCAATTAACCCGACTTTCGACTTCGTGGGCACCTCGGAGCGCTCTCGGGTTCGCACCTCGGAGCACACCGAGGTGCGCACCTTTGATGCGCTGCCTTCACCAATTTCCAGAAAAGGCAAGAAAACATTGAGAAGGTGTGCGCACCGAGGTGCCCACCCTGGCGAAGGTGCACGCGAGGTGCGCACCCGGGGCAAACCGGGCTCCGACTTCGTGCACGCCGCACCTTGGAGCACACTTCGGAGCGCTCCTTGGTGCGCACCAGGGCGCGCAACCCAGCCGAGGTGCCCACCCCGGCGAAGGTGCACGCGAGGTGCGCACCCGGGGCAAACCGGGCTCCGACTTCGTGCACGCCATGGTGCCCACCGCGGCGAAGGTGCACGCGAGGTGCGCACCCGGGGCAAACCGGGCTCCGACTTCGTGCACGCCGCACCTTGGAGCACACTTCGGAGCGCTCCTTGGTGCGCACCATGGTGCCCACCAGGGCGCGCAACCCCGCCGAAGGTGCACGCGAGGTGCGCACCCGGGGCAAACCGGGCTCCGACTTCGTGCACGCCGCACCTTGGAGCACACTTCGGAGCGCTCCTTGGTGCGCACCATGGTGCCCACCAGGGCGCGCAACCCCGCCGAAGGTGCACGCGAGGTGCGCACCCGGGGCAAACCGGGCTCCGACTTCGTGCACGCCATGGTGCGCACCGCGGCGAAGGTGCGCACCCGGGGCAAACCGGGCTCCGACTTCGTGCACGCCGCACCTTGGAGCACACTTCGGAGCGCTCCTTGGTGCGCACCAGGGCGCGCAACCCAGCCGAGGTGCCCACCCCGGCGAAGGTGCACGCGAGGTGCGTACCCGGGGCAAACCGGGCTCCGACTTCGTGCACGCCGCACCTTGGAGCACACTTCGGAGCGCTCCTTGGTGCGCACCATGGTGCCCACCAGGCCGCGCAACCCAGCCAAGGTGTGCGCACCAAGGTGCACGCGAGGTGCGCACCCGGGGCAAACCGGGGTCCGACTTCGTGCACGCCGCACCTTGGAGCACACATCGGGGCGCTCCCGGGTTCGCACCGGCGTTGCGCACCGTGGTGGGCACCTCGGAGCACACCAAGGTGGGCAGCGAGGTGCGCACCTTTGATGCGATGCCTTCACTAATTTCCATAAAAGGCAAAAAAAAAATGAGATTTTAAAATTTCCGTTTTGAAAGATAGTGAGAAAAAGGGAATGCTGGTGCCATCTTGAGCCCGCCCTGGTGCGCAGCCCAGCCAAGGTGTGCGCACCAAGGTGCCCACCCTGGCGAAGGTGCGCGCCCGGGCAATTAACCCAACTTCCAACTTCGCGCGCGCCAGGGTGGGAGCGCACCCAACAACCGGGCCTGGGAAGAGCCAATGCGAGAAACCCCACCAAACGCTCTGACAAAAAAAGAGGGGGCGCTCCAGTAACCCCGCTTCGGAGCGCACCCTGGGCAAACCCAGCCAAGGTGCCCACCCCGGCCAAGGTGCAGGCGAGGTGCGCACCCGGGGCAAACCGGGCTCCGACAACGTGCACGCCGCACCTTGGAGCACACTTCGTAGCGCTCCCGGGTGCGCACCTCAGAGCACACCAAGGTGGGCAGCGAGGTGCGCACCTTTGATGCGCTGCCTTCACTAATTTCCAGAAAAGGCAAAAAAAAAAGGAGATTTTAAAATTTCCGTTTTGAAAGATAGTGAAAAAAACGGAACGCGCGTGCCATCTTGAGCCCGCCCTGGTGCGCAGCCCAGGTAAGGTGCCCACCCTGGCAAAGGTGCGCACCCGGGCAATTAACCCTACTTCCGACTTCGTGCGCGCCAGGGTGGCAACCGGGCCTCGGAAGAGCCAATGCGAGAAACCCCACCAAACGCTCCGACAAAAAAAGAGGCGGCGCTCCAATAACCCCGCTTCGGAGCGCAGCCGGGGCAAACCCAGCCAAGGTGCCCACCCCGACGAAGGTGCACGCGAGGTGCGCACCCGGGGCAAACCGGGCTCCGACAACGTGCACGCAGCACCTTGGAGCACACTTCGAAGCACTCCCGGGTGCCCACCGGCGTTGCGCACCGTGGTGGGCAGCGAGGTGCGCACCTTTGATGCGCTGCCTTCACTAATTTCCAGAAAAAGGCAAAAAAAAATGAGATTTTAAAATTTCCGTTTTGAAAGATAGTGAAAAAAAAGGAACGCGGGTGCCATCTTGAGCCCGCCCTGGTGCGCAGCCCAGGCAAGGCATGCGCACCAAGGTGCCCACCCGAGGTGCACACCCGGGGCAAACCGGGCTCCGACTTCGTGCAGGCCGCACCTTGGAGCACACTTCGGAGCGCTCCTTGGTGCGCACCATGGTGCCCACCAGGGCGCGCAACCCAGCCAAGGTCTGCACACTAAGGTGCCCACCCCGGCGAAGGTGCACGCGAGGTGCGCACCCGGGGCAAACCGGGCTCCGACTTCGTGCACGCCATGGTGCCCACCGCGGCGAAGGTGCACGCGAGGTGCGCACCCGGGGCAAACCGGGCTCCGACTTCGTGCACGCCGCACCTTGGAGCACACTTCGGAGCGCTCCTTGGTGCGCACCATGGTGCCCACCAGGGCGCGCAACCCAGCCAAGGTGTGCGCACCAAGGTGCACGCGAGGTGCGCACCCGGGGCAAACCGGGGTCCGACTTCGTGCACGCCGCACCTTGGAGCACACATCGGAGCGCTCCCAGGTTCGCACCAGCGTTGCGCACCTTTGATGCGCTGCCTTCACTAATTTCCAGAAAAGGCAAAAAAAAACGATATTTTAAAATTTCCGTTCTGAAAGATAGTGAAAAAAACGGAACGCGGGTGCCATCTTGAGCCCTTCCTGGTGCGCAGCCCAGGCAAGTTGTGCGCACCAAGGTGCCCACCCTGGCGGAGGTGCGCGCCCGGGGCAAACCGGGCTCCGACTTCGTGCACTGCATGGTGCCCACCAAGGCGCGCAACCCAGCCAAGGTGCCCACCGCAGCGAAGGTGCACGCGAGGTGCACACCCGGGGCAAACCGGGCTCCGACTTCGTGCACGCCGCACCTTGGAGCACACTTCAGAGCGCTCCTTGGTGCGCACCAGGGCGCGCAACCCAGCCGAGGTGCCCACCCCGGCGAAGGTGCACGCGAGGTGCGCACCCGGGGCAAACCGGGCTCCGACTTCGTGCACGCCATGGTGCCCACCGCGGCGAAGGTGCGCACCCGGGGCAAACCGGGCTCCGACTTCGTGCACGCCGCACCTTGGAGCACACTTCGGAGCGCTCCTTGGTGCGCACCATGGTGCCCACCAGGCCGCGCAACCCAGCCAAGGTGTGCGCACCAAGGTGCACGCGAGGTGCGCACCCGGGGCAAACCGGGGTCCGACTTCGTGCACGCCGCACCTTGGAGCACACATCGGGGCGCTCCCGGGTTCGCACCGGCGTTGCGCACCGTGGTGGGCACCTCGGAGCACACCAAGGTGGGCAGCGAGGTGCGCACCTTTGATGCGATGCCTTCACTAATTTCCATAAAAGGCAAAAAAAAAACGAGATTTTAAAATTTCCGTTTTGAAAGATAGTGAGAAAAAGGGAATGCTGGTGCCATCTTGAGCCCGCCCTGGTGCGCAGCCCAGCCAAGGTTTGCGCACCAAGGTGCCCACCCTGGCGAAGGTGCGCGCCCGGGCAATTAACCCAACTTCCAACTTCGCGCGCGCCAGGGTGGGAGCGCACCCAACAACCGGGCCTGGGAAGAGCCAATGCGAGAAACCCCACCAAACTCTCTGACAAAAAAAGAGGGGGCGCTCCAGTAACCCCGCTTCGGAGCGCACCCTGGGCAAACCCAGCCAAGGTGCCCACCCCGGCCAAGGTGCAGGCGAGGTGCGCACCCGGGGCAAACCGGGCTCCGACAACGTGCACGCCGCACCTTGGAGCACACTTCGTAGCGCTCCCGGGTGCGCACCTCAGAGCACACCAAGGTGGGCAGCGAGGTGCGCACCTTTGATGCGCTGCCTTCACTAATTTCCAGAAAAGGCAAAAAAAAAAGGAGATTTTAAAATTTCCGTTTTGAAAGATAGTGAAAAAAACGGAACGCGCGTGCCATCTTGAGCCCGCCCTGGTGCGCAGCCCAGGTAAGGTGCCACCCTGGCAAAGGTGCGCACCCGGGCAATTAACCCTACTTCCGACTTCGTGCGCGCCAGGGTGGCAACCGGGCCTCGGAAGAGCCAATGCGAGAAACCCCACCAAACGCTCCGACAAAAAAAGAGGCGGCGCTCCAATAACCCCGCTTCGGAGCGCAGCCGGGGCAAACCAAGCCAAGGTGCCCACCCCGACGAAGGTGCACGCGAGGTGCGCACCCGGGGCAAACCGGGCTCCGACAACGTGCACGCAGCACCTTGGAGCACACTTCGAAGCACTCCCGGGTGCCCACCGGCGTTGCGCACCGTGGTGGGCAGCGAGGTGCGCACCTTTGATGCGCTGCCTTCACTAATTTCCAGAAAAAGGCAAAAAAAAATGAGATTTTAAAATTTCCGTTTTGAAAGATAGTGAAAAAAAAGGAACGCGGGTGCCATCTTGAGCCCGCCCTGGTGCGCAGCCCAGGCAAGGCATGCGCACCAAGGTGCCCACCCGAGGTGCACACCCGGGGCAAACCGGGCTCCGACTTCGTGCAGGCCGCACCTTGGAGCACACTTCGGAGCGCTCCTTGGTGCGCACCATGGTGCCCACCAGGGCGCACCCGAGGCAAACCGGGCTCCGACTTCGTGCACGCCGCACCTTGGAGCACACATCGGAGCGCTCCCAGGTTCGCACCAGCGTTGCGCACCTTTGATGCGCTGCCTTCACTAATTTCCAGAAAAGGCAAAAAAAAACGATATTTTAAAATTTCCGTTCTGAAAGATAGTGAAAAAAACGGAACGCGGGTGCCATCTTGAGCCCTTCCTGATGCGCAGCCCAGGCAAGTTGTGCGCACCAAGGTGCCCACCCTGGCGGAGGTGCGCGCCCGGGGCAAACCGGGCTCCGACTTCGTGCACTGCATGGTGCCCACCAAGGCGCGCAACCCAGCCAAGGTGCCCACCGCAGCGAAGGTGCACGCGAGGTGCGCACCCGAGGTGCACACCCGGGGCAAACCGGGCTCCGACTTCGTGCACGCCGCACCTTGGAGCACACTTCAGAGCGCTCCTTGGTACGCACCAGGGCGCGCAACCCAGCCAAGGTGCTCACCCCGGCGAAGGTGCACGCGAGGTGCGCACCCGGGGCAAACCGGGCTCGGACTTCGTGCACGCCGCACCTTGGAGCACACATCGGAGCGCTCCCGGGTTCGCACCAGCATTGCGCACCTTTGATGCGCTGCCTTCACTAATTTCCAGAAAAGGCAAAAAAAAGAAAAAAATGAGATTTTAAAATTTCCGTTTTGAAAGATAGTGAAAAAAACGGAACGCGGGTGCCATCTTGAGCCCGCCCTGGTGTGCAGCCCAGGCAAGTTGTGCGCACCAAGGCACCCACCCTGGCCAAGGTGGGTCACGGGGTGGGTCCTAGGGTGGGTAACGGGGTGGGTACTAAGGTGCGTGCCAAGGTGGGTCATAGGGTGGGTGCCAAGGTGGGCACCAGGGTGGGTGTGCACCAACCCTAGCCAGGGTAGGTCACGGGGTGGTTGTCGGGGTGGGCGTCAAGGAGCCAAGGTGGGTGGCAAGTAGCCAAGTTGCGTGCCAAGGTGGGTGTCGGGGTGGGTGCCAAGGATCCAAGGTGGGTGCCAAGGAACCAAGGTGGGTGTCTGGGTGGGTGCCGAGGTGGGAGCCAGGGTGGGTCCCAAGGTGAGTGCAAAGGTGGGTGCCAGGGTCAAGGTGAGTGCCAATGTGGGTTCCAAGGTGCCAGGGTCAGGGTGAGTGCCAATGTGGGTTCAAAGGTGCTAAGTTGGGTGCGAGGTTGGGTGCGAGGGTGGGTGGGTGCCAAGGTGTGCTAGGTGGAAGCCCGGGTGGGTCGGCATCCCATGGGTGTCGAGTTGGGTGCCTGATGGGTGCTTCTTGTCAAGTTTTAGTCGTCGGGACTCATTTCGAGCCTTAGAGGTCGTTTCTTGTCCGGTTGCCCTGTCTTCGACCTGGGAACCCAATTTTGGTCCTCGGGTCCCATTTTTTTTTGTCTCGCATCCCACTTTTGGCCTGTGGCCTTTTCGGGGTCGATTCTCGTTTTGGGCATCAGAGCATGTTTCTTCTCCTAAAACCCAATATTTGTTTATTAAGTCTCGGAACACATTTTTGTTCTCGTGGACCCATCATGGGTCTTGGAACGCATTTGTGGTCCTTGGGTCCCATTTTGCATCCCGAAACTTGTGTTTTGGTGCTTGATCCCTATTTTGGGTGCCCACCTTGCACCAAGTGCGCACCCGGGGCAAACCGAGCGCCTTGGTGCACCGGGGCAAGATCGAGCGTGCACCCGAGGCGCCCCGAACATGCACCAAGGTGCACTCGGCCCACATGTGAGCGCAGGTCGTTGCGCCCGAGGTGGTGTGTGGGCACCGCGTTGCAGACGGGACACTGCACGCACACGACGCCCCCTCCAGGTGCACGCACGTAGGCCGGGCCGGGTGCACACCCGACGCCCTAGCAAGGTGCGCGCACCCGGGCAGGGCTCACACTTGGCGAACGGGGCGCACTTCGCGAGGGAGGGTGTGCACCTCGACGGGGGTGGGTGGCCGGGGTGGATTCGCACGTGGGTCGCGGTTTGCTAAGTACACACTGCGACAAGCTCATAACGGGTGCGATCATACCAGCGTTAGTGCACCGGATCCCATCAGAACTCCGCAGTTAAGCGCGCTTGGGCCGGAGTAGTACTGGGATGGGTGACCTCCCGGGAAGTCCCGGTGTTGCACCCTTTTTTAGTTTTTCGCCGGGCGTCGCAATGCTATTTGAATAAACCTTTTGCCCGTTTGCGTTCTCGTCGGGGCCGGGCCGGGCCGGGGTGCGCTGCCCGCACTACCGCGCGCGCGGGGGCGACACCGAGCGCGCACCCGAGGCGCCCCGAGCACACAGGCCACGGTGCAACCCGGGCGTTGTGCGCGCACCCCGGTGCGCCCGAGGTGCTGCGCGCGCACCCAGGTGAAATCGGTGTGCACCTCGGCCAGTGCGCGCTCGGTCGAGTCGCGCACGTTGGCCAAGGTGCACGGTGATGTTTCTTACTCTAAGGTTCCGCACCAGACGCCCGGGACAGGTGAGCGAAGCTGGGCGGGGCCGGGTGCGCGGCCGGGGCAGGTGCACGCAGCTGGAGAGAGCTTTGGAGCACACTTCGGAGCGCACCAATGATGCGCTCCATTCAAAAGTTTCCTGAAAAGGCAAAAAAAGTTGAGATTATAGAATTTCCCACTTGAGAGATTGTAAAAAAAAAAAATTTAAAATGAAGGAAACGCGGGTGCCAAGGTGTGCGCAGCCCAGCCAAGGTGTGCGCACCAAGGCGCCCACCCTGGCGAAGGTGCACGCAAGGTGCGCACCCGAGGCAAACCGGACAATTAACCCAACTTTCGACTTCGCGCGCACCTTGGAGCGCACTTCGGAGCGCTCCTTGGTGCGCACCAATCTTGGGCACCTCGGAGTGCACCATGGCGCCCACCAAGGTGCGCACCCGGGGCAAACCGAGCTCCGACTTCGTGCGCACCTTGGAGCGCACGAAAGGTGCGCACCATGGCGCCCACCAAGGTGCGCAGCCCAGCCAAGGCGTGCGCATCAAGGTGCGCACCCTGGCGAAGGTGCGCACCCGGGGCAAACCGAGCTCCGACTTCGTGCGCACCTTGGAGCGCACAAAAGGTGCGCAACCCAGCCAAGGTGTGCGCACCCCGGTCAAACCGAGCTCCGAATCGTGCGCACCAGAGGTGCACGCCATCGTGCGCACCTTGGAGCACACTTCGGAGCCCTCCTTGGTGCGCGCCGATGTTGCGCACCTCGGAGCGCACCCGGGGAAAACAATGCAATTAACCCGACTTTCGACTTCGTGGGCACCTCGGAGCGCTCTCGGGTTCGCACCTCGGAGCACACCGAGGTGCGCACCTTTGATGCGCTGCCTTCACCAATTTCCAGAAAAGGCAAGAAAACATTGAGAAGGTGTGCGCACCGAGGTGCCCACCCTGGCGAAGGTGCACGCGAGGTGCGCACCCGGGGCAAACCGGGCTCCGACTTCGTGCACGCCGCACCTTGGAGCACACTTCGGAGCGCTCCTTGGTGCGCACCAGGGCGCGCAACCCAACCGAGGTGCCCACCCCGGCGAAGGTGCACGCGAGGTGCGCACCCGGGGCAAACCGGGCTCCGACTTCGTGCACGCCATGGTGCCCACCGCGGCGAAGGTGCACGCGAGGTGCGCACCCGGGGCAAACCGGGCTCCGACTTCGTGCACGCCGCACCTTGGAGCACACTTCGGAGCGCTCCTTGGTGCGCACCATGGTGCCCACCAGGGCGCGCAACCCCGCCGAAGGTGCACGCGAGGTGCGCACCCGGGGCAAACCGGGCTCCGACTTCGTGCACGCCGCACCTTGGAGCACACTTCGGAGCGCTCCTTGGTGCGCACCATGGTGCCCACCAGGGCGCGCAACCCCGCCGAAGGTGCACGCGAGGTGCGCACCCGGGGCAAACCGGGCTCCGACTTCGTGCACGCCATGGTGCGCACCGCGGCGAAGGTGCGCACCCGGGGCAAACCGGGCTCCGACTTCGTGCACGCCGCACCTTGGAGCACACTTCGGAGCGCTCCTTGGTGCGCACCAGGGCGCGCAACCCAGCCGAGGTGCCCACCCCGGCGAAGGTGCACGCGAGGTGCGTACCCGGGGCAAACCGGGCTCCGACTTCGTGCACGCCGCACCTTGGAGCACACTTCGGAGCGCTCCTTGGTGCGCACCATGGTGCCCACCAGGCCGCGCAACCCAGCCAAGGTGTGCGCACCAAGGTGCACGCGAGGTGCGCACCCGGGGCAAACCGGGGTCCGACTTCGTGCACGCCGCACCTTGGAGCACACATCGGGGCGCTCCCGGGTTCGCACCGGCGTTGCGCACCGTGGTGGGCACCTCGGAGCACACCAAGGTGGGCAGCGAGGTGCGCACCTTTGATGCGATGCCTTCACTAATTTCCATAAAAGGCAAAAAAAAAACGAGATTTTAAAATTTCCGTTTTGAAAGATAGTGAGAAAAAGGGAATGCTGGTGCCATCTTGAGCCCGCCCTGGTGCGCAGCCCAGCCAAGGTGTGCGCACCAAGGTGCCCACCCTGGCGAAGGTGCGCGCCCGGGCAATTAACCCAACTTCCAACTTCGCGCGCGCCAGGGTGGGAGCGCACCCAACAACCGGGCCTGGGAAGAGCCAATGCGAGAAACCCCACCAAACGCTCTGACAAAAAAAGAGGGGGCGCTCCAGTAACCCCGCTTCGGAGCGCACCCTGGGCAAACCCAGCCAAGGTGCCCACCCCGGCCAAGGTGCAGGCGAGGTGCGCACCCGGGGCAAACCGGGCTCCGACAACGTGCACGCCGCACCTTGGAGCACACTTCGTAGCGCTCCCGGGTGCGCACCTCAGAGCACACCAAGGTGGGCAGCGAGGTGCGCACCTTTGATGCGCTGCCTTCACTAATTTCCAGAAAAGGCAAAAAAAAAAGGAGATTTTAAAATTTCCGTTTTGAAAGATAGTGAAAAAAACGGAACGCGCGTGCCATCTTGAGCCCGCCCTGGTGCGCAGCCCAGGTAAGGTGCCCACCCTGGCAAAGGTGCGCACCCGGGCAATTAACCCTACTTCCGACTTCGTGCGCGCCAGGGTGGCAACCGGGCCTCGGAAGAGCCAATGCGAGAAACCCCACCAAACGCTCCGACAAAAAAAGAGGCGGCGCTCCAATAACCCCGCTTCGGAGCGCAGCCGGGGCAAACCCAGCCAAGGTGCCCACCCCGACGAAGGTGCACGCGAGGTGCGCACCCGGGGCAAACCGGGCTCCGACAACGTGCACGCAGCACCTTGGAGCACACTTCGAAGCACTCCCGGGTGCCCACCGGCGTTGCGCACCGTGGTGGGCAGCGAGGTGCGCACCTTTGATGCGCTGCCTTCACTAATTTCCAGAAAAAGGCAAAAAAAAATGAGATTTTAAAATTTCCGTTTTGAAAGATAGTGAAAAAAAAGGAACGCGGGTGCCATCTTGAGCCCGCCCTGGTGCGCAGCCCAGGCAAGGCATGCGCACCAAGGTGCCCACCCGAGGTGCACACCCGGGGCAAACCGGGCTCCGACTTCGTGCAGGCCGCACCTTGGAGCACACTTCGGAGCGCTCCTTGGTGCGCACCATGGTGCCCACCAGGGCGCGCAACCCAGCCAAGGTCTGCACACTAAGGTGCCCACCCCGGCGAAGGTGCACGCGAGGTGCGCACCCGGGGCAAACCGGGCTCCGACTTCGTGCACGCCATGGTGCCCACCGCGGCGAAGGTGCACGCGAGGTGCGCACCCGGGGCAAACCGGGCTCCGACTTCGTGCACGCCGCACCTTGGAGCACACTTCGGAGCGCTCCTTGGTGCGCACCATGGTGCCCACCAGGGCGCGCAACCCAGCCAAGGTGTGCGCACCAAGGTGCACGCGAGGTGCGCACCCGGGGCAAACCGGGGTCCGACTTCGTGCACGCCGCACCTTGGAGCACACATCGGAGCGCTCCCAGGTTCGCACCAGCGTTGCGCACCTTTGATGCGCTGCCTTCACTAATTTCCAGAAAAGGCAAAAAAAAACGATATTTTAAAATTTCCGTTCTGAAAGATAGTGAAAAAAACGGAACGCGGGTGCCATCTTGAGCCCTTCCTGGTGCGCAGCCCAGGCAAGTTGTGCGCACCAAGGTGCCCACCCTGGCGGAGGTGCGCGCCCGGGGCAAACCGGGCTCCGACTTCGTGCACTGCATGGTGCCCACCAAGGCGCGCAACCCAGCCAAGGTGCCCACCGCAGCGAAGGTGCACGCGAGGTGCACACCCGGGGCAAACCGGGCTCCGACTTCGTGCACGCCGCACCTTGGAGCACACTTCAGAGCGCTCCTTGGTGCGCACCAGGGCGCGCAACCCAGCCGAGGTGCCCACCCCGGCGAAGGTGCACGCGAGGTGCGCACCCGGGGCAAACCGGGCTCCGACTTCGTGCACGCCATGGTGCCCACCGCGGCGAAGGTGCGCACCCGGGGCAAACCGGGCTCCGACTTCGTGCACGCCGCACCTTGGAGCACACTTCGGAGCGCTCCTTGGTGCGCACCATGGTGCCCACCAGGCCGCGCAACCCAGCCAAGGTGTGCGCACCAAGGTGCACGCGAGGTGCGCACCCGGGGCAAACCGGGGTCCGACTTCGTGCACGCCGCACCTTGGAGCACACATCGGGGCGCTCCCGGGTTCGCACCGGCGTTGCGCACCGTGGTGGGCACCTCGGAGCACACCAAGGTGGGCAGCGAGGTGCGCACCTTTGATGCGATGCCTTCACTAATTTCCATAAAAGGCAAAAAAAAAACGAGATTTTAAAATTTCCGTTTTGAAAGATAGTGAGAAAAAGGGAATGCTGGTGCCATCTTGAGCCCGCCCTGGTGCGCAGCCCAGCCAAGGTTTGCGCACCAAGGTGCCCACCCTGGCGAAGGTGCGCGCCCGGGCAATTAACCCAACTTCCAACTTCGCGCGCGCCAGGGTGGGAGCGCACCCAACAACCGGGCCTGGGAAGAGCCAATGCGAGAAACCCCACCAAACTCTCTGACAAAAAAAGAGGGGGCGCTCCAGTAACCCCGCTTCGGAGCGCACCCTGGGCAAACCCAGCCAAGGTGCCCACCCCGGCCAAGGTGCAGGCGAGGTGCGCACCCGGGGCAAACCGGGCTCCGACAACGTGCACGCCGCACCTTGGAGCACACTTCGTAGCGCTCCCGGGTGCGCACCTCAGAGCACACCAAGGTGGGCAGCGAGGTGCGCACCTTTGATGCGCTGCCTTCACTAATTTCCAGAAAAGGCAAAAAAAAAAGGAGATTTTAAAATTTCCGTTTTGAAAGATAGTGAAAAAAACGGAACGCGCGTGCCATCTTGAGCCCGCCCTGGTGCGCAGCCCAGGTAAGGTGCCACCCTGGCAAAGGTGCGCACCCGGGCAATTAACCCTACTTCCGACTTCGTGCGCGCCAGGGTGGCAACCGGGCCTCGGAAGAGCCAATGCGAGAAACCCCACCAAACGCTCCGACAAAAAAAGAGGCGGCGCTCCAATAACCCCGCTTCGGAGCGCAGCCGGGGCAAACCAAGCCAAGGTGCCCACCCCGACGAAGGTGCACGCGAGGTGCGCACCCGGGGCAAACCGGGCTCCGACAACGTGCACGCAGCACCTTGGAGCACACTTCGAAGCACTCCCGGGTGCCCACCGGCGTTGCGCACCGTGGTGGGCAGCGAGGTGCGCACCTTTGATGCGCTGCCTTCACTAATTTCCAGAAAAAGGCAAAAAAAAATGAGATTTTAAAATTTCCGTTTTGAAAGATAGTGAAAAAAAAGGAACGCGGGTGCCATCTTGAGCCCGCCCTGGTGCGCAGCCCAGGCAAGGCATGCGCACCAAGGTGCCCACCCGAGGTGCACACCCGGGGCAAACCGGGCTCCGACTTCGTGCAGGCCGCACCTTGGAGCACACTTCGGAGCGCTCCTTGGTGCGCACCATGGTGCCCACCAGGGCGCACCCGAGGCAAACCGGGCTCCGACTTCGTGCACGCCGCACCTTGGAGCACACATCGGAGCGCTCCCAGGTTCGCACCAGCGTTGCGCACCTTTGATGCGCTGCCTTCACTAATTTCCAGAAAAGGCAAAAAAAAACGATATTTTAAAATTTCCGTTCTGAAAGATAGTGAAAAAAACGGAACGCGGGTGCCATCTTGAGCCCTTCCTGATGCGCAGCCCAGGCAAGTTGTGCGCACCAAGGTGCCCACCCTGGCGGAGGTGCGCGCCCGGGGCAAACCGGGCTCCGACTTCGTGCACTGCATGGTGCCCACCAAGGCGCGCAACCCAGCCAAGGTGCCCACCGCAGCGAAGGTGCACGCGAGGTGCGCACCCGAGGTGCACACCCGGGGCAAACCGGGCTCCGACTTCGTGCACGCCGCACCTTGGAGCACACTTCAGAGCGCTCCTTGGTACGCACCAGGGCGCGCAACCCAGCCAAGGTGCTCACCCCGGCGAAGGTGCACGCGAGGTGCGCACCCGGGGCAAACCGGGCTCGGACTTCGTGCACGCCGCACCTTGGAGCACACATCGGAGCGCTCCCGGGTTCGCACCAGCATTGCGCACCTTTGATGCGCTGCCTTCACTAATTTCCAGAAAAGGCAAAAAAAAGAAAAAAATGAGATTTTAAAATTTCCGTTTTGAAAGATAGTGAAAAAAACGGAACGCGGGTGCCATCTTGAGCCCGCCCTGGTGTGCAGCCCAGGCAAGTTGTGCGCACCAAGGCACCCACCCTGGCCAAGGTGGGTCACGGGGTGGGTCCTAGGGTGGGTAACGGGGTGGGTACTAAGGTGCGTGCCAAGGTGGGTCATAGGGTGGGTGCCAAGGTGGGCACCAGGGTGGGTGTGCACCAACCCTAGCCAGGGTAGGTCACGGGGTGGTTGTCGGGGTGGGCGTCAAGGAGCCAAGGTGGGTGGCAAGTAGCCAAGTTGCGTGCCAAGGTGGGTGTCGGGGTGGGTGCCAAGGATCCAAGGTGGGTGCCAAGGAACCAAGGTGGGTGTCTGGGTGGGTGCCGAGGTGGGAGCCAGGGTGGGTCCCAAGGTGAGTGCAAAGGTGGGTGCCAGGGTCAAGGTGAGTGCCAATGTGGGTTCCAAGGTGCCAGGGTCAGGGTGAGTGCCAATGTGGGTTCAAAGGTGCTAAGTTGGGTGCGAGGTTGGGTGCGAGGGTGGGTGGGTGCCAAGGTGTGCTAGGTGGAAGCCCGGGTGGGTCGGCATCCCATGGGTGTCGAGTTGGGTGCCTGATGGGTGCTTCTTGTCAAGTTTTAGTCGTCGGGACTCATTTCGAGCCTTAGAGGTCGTTTCTTGTCCGGTTGCCCTGTCTTCGACCTGGGAACCCAATTTTGGTCCTCGGGTCCCATTTTTTTTTGTCTCGCATCCCACTTTTGGCCTGTGGCCTTTTCGGGGTCGATTCTCGTTTTGGGCATCAGAGCATGTTTCTTCTCCTAAAACCCAATATTTGTTTATTAAGTCTCGGAACACATTTTTGTTCTCGTGGACCCATCATGGGTCTTGGAACGCATTTGTGGTCCTTGGGTCCCATTTTGCATCCCGAAACTTGTGTTTTGGTGCTTGATCCCTATTTTGGGTGCCCACCTTGCACCAAGTGCGCACCCGGGGCAAACCGAGCGCCTTGGTGCACCGGGGCAAGATCGAGCGTGCACCCGAGGCGCCCCGAACATGCACCAAGGTGCACTCGGCCCACATGTGAGCGCAGGTCGTTGCGCCCGAGGTGGTGTGTGGGCACCGCGTTGCAGACGGGACACTGCACGCACACGACGCCCCCTCCAGGTGCACGCACGTAGGCCGGGCCGGGTGCACACCCGACGCCCTAGCAAGGTGCGCGCACCCGGGCAGGGCTCACACTTGGCGAACGGGGCGCACTTCGCGAGGGAGGGTGTGCACCTCGACGGGGGTGGGTGGCCGGGGTGGATTCGCACGTGGGTCGCGGTTTGCTAAGTACACACTGCGACAAGCTCATAACGGGTGCGATCATACCAGCGTTAGTGCACCGGATCCCATCAGAACTCCGCAGTTAAGCGCGCTTGGGCCGGAGTAGTACTGGGATGGGTGACCTCCCGGGAAGTCCCGGTGTTGCACCCTTTTTTAGTTTTTCGCCGGGCGTCGCAATGCTATTTGAATAAACCTTTTGCCCGTTTGCGTTCTCGTCGGGGCCGGGCCGGGCCGGGGTGCGCTGCCCGCACTACCGCGCGCGCGGGGGCGACACCGAGCGCGCACCCGAGGCGCCCCGAGCACACAGGCCACGGTGCAACCCGGGCGTTGTGCGCGCACCCCGGTGCGCCCGAGGTGCTGCGCGCGCACCCAGGTGAAATCGGTGTGCACCTCGGCCAGTGCGCGCTCGGTCGAGTCGCGCACGTTGGCCAAGGTGCACGGTGATGTTTCTTACTCTAAGGTTCCGCACCAGACGCCCGGGATAGGTGAGCGAAGCTGGGCGGGGCCGGGTGCGCGGCCGGGGCAGGTGCACGCAGCTGGAGAGAGCTTTGGAGCACACTTCGGAGCGCACCAATGATGCGCTCCATTCAAAAGTTTCCTGAAAAGGCAAAAAAAGTTGAGATTATAGAATTTCCCACTTGAGAGATTGTAAAAAAAAAAAATTTAAAATGAAGGAAACGCGGGTGCCAAGGTGTGCGCAGCCCAGCCAAGGTGTGCGCACCAAGGCGCCCACCCTGGCGAAGGTGCACGCAAGGTGCGCACCCGAGGCAAACCGGACAATTAACCCAACTTTCGACTTCGCGCGCACCTTGGAGCGCACTTCGGAGCGCTCCTTGGTGCGCACCAATCTTGGGCACCTCGGAGTGCACCATGGCGCCCACCAAGGTGCGCACCCGGGGCAAACCGAGCTCCGACTTCGTGCGCACCTTGGAGCGCACGAAAGGTGCGCACCATGGCGCCCACCAAGGTGCGCAGCCCAGCCAAGGCGTGCGCATCAAGGTGCGCACCCTGGCGAAGGTGCGCACCCGGGGCAAACCGAGCTCCGACTTCGTGCGCACCTTGGAGCGCACAAAAGGTGCGCAACCCAGCCAAGGTGTGCGCACCCCGGTCAAACCGAGCTCCGAATCGTGCGCACCAGAGGTGCACGCCATCGTGCGCACCTTGGAGCACACTTCGGAGCCCTCCTTGGTGCGCGCCGATGTTGCGCACCTCGGAGCGCACCCGGGGAAAACAATGCAATTAACCCGACTTTCGACTTCGTGGGCACCTCGGAGCGCTCTCGGGTTCGCACCTCGGAGCACACCGAGGTGCGCACCTTTGATGCGCTGCCTTCACCAATTTCCAGAAAAGGCAAGAAAACATTGAGAAGGTGTGCGCACCGAGGTGCCCACCCTGGCGAAGGTGCACGCGAGGTGCGCACCCGGGGCAAACCGGGCTCCGACTTCGTGCACGCCGCACCTTGGAGCACACTTCGGAGCGCTCCTTGGTGCGCACCAGGGCGCGCAACCCAGCCGAGGTGCCCACCCCGGCGAAGGTGCACGCGAGGTGCGCACCCGGGGCAAACCGGGCTCCGACTTCGTGCACGCCATGGTGCCCACCGCGGCGAAGGTGCACGCGAGGTGCGCACCCGGGGCAAACCGGGCTCCGACTTCGTGCACGCCGCACCTTGGAGCACACTTCGGAGCGCTCCTTGGTGCGCACCATGGTGCCCACCAGGGCGCGCAACCCCGCCGAAGGTGCACGCGAGGTGCGCACCCGGGGCAAACCGGGCTCCGACTTCGTGCACGCCGCACCTTGGAGCACACTTCGGAGCGCTCCTTGGTGCGCACCAGGGCGCGCAACCCCGCCGAAGGTGCACGCGAGGTGCGCACCCGGGGCAAACCGGGCTCCGACTTCGTGCACGCCATGGTGCGCACCGCGGCGAAGGTGCGCACCCGGGGCAAACCGGGCTCCGACTTCGTGCACGCCGCACCTTGGAGCACACTTCGGAGCGCTCCTTGGTGCGCACCAGGGCGCGCAACCCAGCCGAGGTGCCCACCCCGGCGAAGGTGCACGCGAGGTGCGTACCCGGGGCAAACCGGGCTCCGACTTCGTGCACGCCGCACCTTGGAGCACACTTCGGAGCGCTCCTTGGTGCGCACCATGGTGCCCACCAGGCCGCGCAACCCAGCCAAGGTGTGCGCACCAAGGTGCACGCGAGGTGCGCACCCGGGGCAAACCGGGGTCCGACTTCGTGCACGCCGCACCTTGGAGCACACATCGGGGCGCTCCCGGGTTCGCACCGGCGTTGCGCACCGTGGTGGGCACCTCGGAGCACACCAAGGTGGGCAGCGAGGTGCGCACCTTTGATGCGATGCCTTCACTAATTTCCATAAAAGGCAAAAAAAAAACGAGATTTTAAAATTTCTGTTTTGAAAGATAGTGAGAAAAAGGGAATGCTGGTGCCATCTTGAGCCCGCCCTGGTGCGCAGCCCAGCCAAGGTGTGCGCACCAAGGTGCCCACCCTGGCGAAGGTGCGCGCCCGGGCAATTAACCCAACTTCCAACTTCGCGCGCGCCAGGGTGGGAGCGCACCCAACAACCGGGCCTGGGAAGAGCCAATGCGAGAAACCCCACCAAACGCTCTGACAAAAAAAGAGGGGGCGCTCCAGTAACCCCGCTTCGGAGCGCACCCTGGGCAAACCCAGCCAAGGTGCCCACCCCGGCCAAGGTGCAGGCGAGGTGCGCACCCGGGGCAAACCGGGCTCCGACAACGTGCACGCCGCACCTTGGAGCACACTTCGTAGCGCTCCCGGGTGCGCACCTCAGAGCACACCAAGGTGGGCAGCGAGGTGCGCACCTTTGATGCGCTGCCTTCACTAATTTCCAGAAAAGGCAAAAAAAAAAGGAGATTTTAAAATTTCCGTTTTGAAAGATAGTGAAAAAAACGGAACGCGCGTGCCATCTTGAGCCCGCCCTGGTGCGCAGCCCAGGTAAGGTGCCCACCCTGGCAAAGGTGCGCACCCGGGCAATTAACCCTACTTCCGACTTCGTGCGCGCCAGGGTGGCAACCGGGCCTCGGAAGAGCCAATGCGAGAAACCCCACCAAACGCTCCGACAAAAAAAGAGGCGGCGCTCCAATAACCCCGCTTCGGAGCGCAGCCGGGGCAAACCCAGCCAAGGTGCCCACCCCGACGAAGGTGCACGCGAGGTGCGCACCCGGGGCAAACCGGGCTCCGACAACGTGCACGCAGCACCTTGGAGCACACTTCGAAGCACTCCCGGGTGCCCACCGGCGTTGCGCACCGTGGTGGGCAGCGAGGTGCGCACCTTTGATGCGCTGCCTTCACTAATTTCCAGAAAAAGGCAAAAAAAAATGAGATTTTAAAATTTCCGTTTTGAAAGATAGTGAAAAAAAAGGAACGCGGGTGCCATCTTGAGCCCGCCCTGGTGCGCAGCCCAGGCAAGGCATGCGCACCAAGGTGCCCACCCGAGGTGCACACCCGGGGCAAACCGGGCTCCGACTTCGTGCAGGCCGCACCTTGGAGCACACTTCGGAGCGCTCCTTGGTGCGCACCATGGTGCCCACCAGGGCGCGCAACCCAGCCAAGGTCTGCACACCAAGGTGCCCACCCCGGCGAAGGTGCACGCGAGGTGCGCACCCGGGGCAAACCGGGCTCCGACTTCGTGCACGCCATGGTGCCCACCGCGGCGAAGGTGCACGCGAGGTGCGCACCCGGGGCAAACCGGGCTCCGACTTCGTGCACGCCGCACCTTGGAGCACACTTCGGAGCGCTCCTTGGTGCGCACCATGGTGCCCACCAGGGCGCGCAACCCAGCCAAGGTGTGCGCACCAAGGTGCACGCGAGGTGCGCACCCGGGGCAAACCGGGGTCCGACTTCGTGCACGCCGCACCTTGGAGCACACATCGGAGCGCTCCCAGGTTCGCACCAGCGTTGCGCACCTTTGATGCGCTGCCTTCACTAATTTCCAGAAAAGGCAAAAAAAAACGAGATTTTAAAATTTCCGTTCTGAAAGATAGTGAAAAAAACGGAACGCGGGTGCCATCTTGAGCCCTTCCTGGTGCGCAGCCCAGGCAAGTTGTGCGCACCAAGGTGCCCACCCTGGCGGAGGTGCGCGCCCGGGGCAATCCGGGCTCCGACTTCGTGCACTGCATGGTGCCCACCAAGGCGCGCAACCCAGCCAAGGTGCCCACCGCAGCGAAGGTGCACGCGAGGTGCGCACCCGAGGTGCACACCCGGGGCAAACCGGGCTCCGACTTCGTGCACGCCGCACCTTGGAGCACACTTCAGAGC
>NW_026729044.1:87500-117500 GCF_030272615.1 Cryptomeria japonica | reverse complement strand
TTGTGAGGCGAGATTCCAAAGGCTAAACGTGAGAGGCTGCAGGGTCGACTCAGAGAGGTCTATGCATGTGAGAGGCTGAAAGCAAGGTCGACTCGGAGCGGTCTATGCATCGGGCGCGCTTGGGGCGACTACCAGTGCCAACCCCTTATCCCGCGACGCGTCCGACAAAGAGAACGTTCCAAGGCGGCAGAGGAGGTTACCAGCCGAAGGATGCAGTAGCAATAACAGGTATAGTTCCGCGGCGGCCGAGAAGACTCACCGCATAGGAATCGGGATGCGAGGCGAGGGATGCGGCGGGAAGGCCCCGACGGCTAAACGGAAGAGGCTGCAGGGCCGCCTCGGAATGGTCCAAGCATCGGATGCGATTGGGACGACTACCAGTGCCAACCCCTTATCCCGCGATGCGTCCGATACACAGATAGTTCCAAGGCGGCCGAGGAGCCTCACCGCATATCAATCGGGGTGCGAGGCGAGGGATGGGGCGGGAAGGCCCCAACGGCTAGACGGAAGAGGCTTCAGGGCCACCTCGGAATGGTCCAAGCATCGGACGCGCTTGGGGCGACTGCCAGTGCCAACCCCTTATCCCGCGATGCGTCCGATACACAGATGGTTCCAAGGCGGCCGAGGAGCCTCACCGCATAGCAATCGGGGGTGCGAGGCGAGGGATGGGGCGGGAAGGCCCCAACGGCTAGACGGAAGAGGCTTCAGGGCCGCCTAGGAATGGTCCAAGCATCGGACACGCTTGGGGCGACTACCAGTGACAGCCCCCTATCCCGCGATGCGTCCGATACGAAGATGGTTCCAAGGCGGCCGAGGAGCCTCACCGCATAGCAATCGGGGTGCGAGGTGGGGGATGCGGCGAGATGGCCCCAACGGCTAGACGGAAGAGGCCACAGGGCCGCGTCGGAATAGTCCAAGCATCGGACGCGCTTGGGGCGACTACCAGTGACAACCCCTTATCCCGCGATGCGTCCGATACGAAGATAGTTCCAAGGCGGCCGAGGAGCCTCACCGCATAGCAATCGGGGTGCGAGGTGGGGGATGCGGCGAGATGGCCCCAACGGCTAGACGGAAGAGGCTGCAGGGCCGCCTCGGAATAGTCCAAGCATCGGACGCGCTTGGGGCCACTACCAGTGACAACCCCTTATCCCGCAATGCGTCCGATACGAAGATAGTTCCAAGGCGGCCGAAGAGCCTCACCGCATAGCAATCGGGGTGCGAGGTGGGGGATGCGGCGAGATGGCCCCAACGGCTAGACGGAAGAGGCCACAGGGCCGCCTCGGAATAGTCCAAGCATCGGACGCGCTTGGGGCGACTACCAGTGACAACCCCTTATCCCGCGATGCGTCCGATACGAAGATAGTTCCCAGGCGGCCGAGGAGCCTCACCGCATAGCAATCGGGGTGCGAGGCGAGGGATGCGGCGAGATGGCCCCAAAGGCTAGACGGAAGAGGCTGCAGGGCTGCCTCGGAATAGTCCAAGCATCGGACGCGCTTGGGGCGACTACCACTGCCAACCCCTTATCCCGCGATGCGTTCGATACACAGATAGTTCCGAGGCGGCCGAGGAGGTGGGGGATGCAGCGAGATGGCCCCAACGGCTAGACGGAAGAGGCTGCAGGGCCGCCTCGGAATAGTCCAAGCATCGGACGCGCTTGGGGCGACTACCAGTGACAACCCCTTATCCCGCGATGCGTCCGATACACAGATAGTTCCGAGGCGGCCAAGGAGCCTCACCGCATAGCAATCGTGGTGCGAGGTGGGGGATGCGGCGAGATGGCCCCAACGGCTAGACGGAAGAGGCTGCAGGGCCGCCTCGGAATGGTCCAAGCATCGGATGCGCTTGGGGCGACTACCACTGCCAACCCCTTATCCCGCGATGCGTCCGATACACAGATAGTTCCAAGGCGGCCGAGGAGCCTCACAGCATAGCAATCAGGGTGCGAGGCGAGGGATGCGGCGAGAAAGCCCCAACGGCTAGAGGGAAGAGGCTTCAGGTCCGCCTCGGAATGGTCCAAGCATCGGACGCGCTTGGGGCGACTACCAGTGACAACCCCTTATCCCGCGACGCGTCCGATACACAGATAGTTCCAAGGCGGCCGAGGAGCCTCACCGCATAGCAATCGGGGTGCGAGGCGAGGGATGCGGCGAGAAGGACCCAACGGCTACACGGAAGAGGCTTCGGGGCCGCCTCGGAATGGTCCAAGCATCGGACGCGCTTGGGGCGACTACCAGTGACAACCCCTTATCCCGCGACGCGTCCGATACACAGATAGTTCCAAGGCGGCCGAGGAGCCTCACCGCATAGCAATCGGGGTGCGAGGCGAGGGATGCGGCGAGAAGGACCCAACGGCTACACGGAAGAGGCTTCGGGGCCGCCTCGGAATGGTCCAAGCATCGGACGCGCTTGGGGCGACTACCAGTGACAACCCCTTATCCCGCGACGCGTCCGATACACAGATAGTTCCAAGGCGGCCGAGGAGCCTCACCGCATAGCAATCGGGGTGCGAGGCGAGGGATGCGGCGAGAAGGACCCAACGGCTAGACGGAAGAGGCTTCGGGTCCGCCTCGGAATGGTCCAAGCATCGGACGCGCTTGGGGCGACTACCAGTGACAACCCCTTATCCCGCGACGCGTCCGATACACAGATAGTTCCAAGGCGGCCGAGGAGCCTCACCGCATAGCAATCGGGGTGCGAGGCGAGGGATGCGGCGAGAAGGACCCAACGGCTAGACGGAAGAGGCTTCGGGTCCGCCTCGGAATGGTCCAAGCATCGGACGCGCTTGGGGCGACTACCAGTGACAACCCCTTATCCCGCGACGCGTCCGATACACAGATAGTTCCAAGGCGGCCGAGGAGCCTCACCGCATAGCAATCGGGGTGCGAGGCGAGGGATGCGGCGAGAAGGACCCAACGGCTAGACGGAAGAGGCTTCGGGTCCGCCTCGGAATGGTCCAAGCATCGGACGCGCTTGGGGCGACTACCAGTGACAACCCCTTATCCCGCGACGCGTCCGATACACAGATAGTTCCGAGGCGGCCGAGGAGCCTCACCGCATAGCAATCGGGGTGCGAGGCGAAGGATGCGGCGAGAAGGACCCAACGGCTAGACGGAAGAGGCTTCGGGTCCGCCTCGGAATGGTCTAAGCATCGGACGCGCTTGGGGCGACTACCAGTGACAACCCCTTATCCCGCGACGCGTCCGATACACAGATAGTTCCAAGGCGGCCGAGGAGCCTCACCGCATAGCAATCGGGGTGCGAGGCGAGGGATGCGGCGAGAAGGACCCAACGGCTAGACGGAAGAGGCTTCAGGGCCGCCTCGGAATGGTCCAAGCATCGAACGCGCTTGGGGCGACTACCAGTGACAACCCCTTATCCCGCGACGCGTCCGATACACAGATAGTTCCGAGGCGGCCGAGGAGCCTCACCGCATAGCAATCGGGGTGCGAGGCGAGGGATGCGGCGAGAAGGACCCAACGGCTAGACGGAAGAGGCTTCAGGGCCGCCTCGGAATGGTCCAAGCATCGGACGCGCTTGGGGCGACTACCAGTGACAACCCCTTATCCCGCGACGCGTCCGATACACAGATAGTTCCGAGGCGGCCGAGGAGCCTCACCGCATAGCAATCGGGGTGCGAGGCGAGGGATGCGGCGAGAAGGACCCAACGGCTAGACGGAAGAGGCTTCAGGGCCGCCTCGGAATGGTCCAAGCATCGGACGCGCTTGGGGCGACTACCAATGACAACCCCTTATCCCGCGACGCGTCCGATACACAGATAGTTCCGAGGCGGCCGAGGAGCCTCACCGCATAGCAATCGGGGTGCGAGGCGAGGGATGCGGCGAGAAGGACCCAACGGCTAGACGGAAGAGGCTTCAGGGCCGCCTCGGAATGGTCCAAGCATCGGACGCGCTTGGGGCGACTACCAGTGACAACCCCTTATCCCGCGACGCGTCCGATACACAGATAGTTCCGAGGCGGCCGAGGAGCCTCACCGCATAGCAATCGGGGTGCGAGGCGAGGGATGCGGCGAGAAGGACCCAACGGCTAGACGGAAGAGGCTTCAGGGCCGCCTCGGAATGGTCCAAGCATCGGACGCGCTTGGGGCGACTACCGTTGCCAACCCCTTATCCCGCGATGCGTCTGATACACAGATAGTTCCGAGGCGGCCGAGGAGCCTCACCGCATAGCAATCGGGTTGCGAGGCAGATTATTGGGAAGGGAACCCCCTGGGATGCGGCTCAAGCAGTGCCCAAAGGGACTGGAATGCGGAATCACATCGAGAGACCCAAATGCTATACGAGGGCTCAAATCGAATTATCGATTTGGCCACGACATGGACGCATCGGAACGACTACCTTTGCCGAACCACTCGCAATTGCATCCATACCGAAACCAATAGACATTTCCGTTAGAGCCCTCGCATAGCATTCGGGAATCTCGCATGCCCCTCTAAATCGACCAATGCTGGCGCTCAATGAAAATCCGAGCGCTACCACCGTTCGAGCGCCAGCATTGGTCGAGTTAGAGGGGCACGGGGGAGAATGCTCCAGTCAACACCTCCCCTATATAAGTTATTTGTCCGATTCTCGCACAACCGTAGTCTGCCTCGTCGAATCAAACAACGGTCCCAGATTCCGACTTCCGTTCCGTAGAGACCCAAAAGCTAGATGGAGGCTCGCAAGAAAGAGAGTCGGCGCATAGCAATCGGGTTTCTCGAACGTTTAGGGACCGAGCTCACTTGCGGATAGGGCAAAATCCGCCAAGCAACCCAAAAGCTAGACGGGGGCTCGAATCGAATCGCCTAGGCGGCCACAACAACGACGTGTTGGATCGACTACCAGTGCCAAACCATTCAGCAAGACTAGTCTGTGTCGAGGCCGGATAGAGATTCTCAGAGAGCGCCCGCATAGCATTTAGGAGACCTGCCGCGTCCCTCACACTCGACAAATGGTGGTGCACGTTTATAAATCCGAGCGATCCCAACCCTTTCAAGCACCAACATCGGTCGAGATAGAGGGGCACGGAGGGGGCTGCGTGAGACAACACAGTCCCCTATATAAGTTATTTGTCCGATTCTCACACATCCGAAGAATGGTCATCAAATCGGACAACAGCCCAAACTTCCGACTTCCGTCCCAGAAAGCCCAAGAGCTATCTAAAACGTTCATGGCCGGAACTCGATCGCGGCTATACCAGTCCGCCAAGCAACCCAAAAGCTAGACTGGAGCTCTAGTCGAATCACCTCTGTGGCCATTGCAAGGACGTGTTGGAGCGACTACCATTGCCGAACCATTCCGCAGGTCGAGTCCATACCAAGGCCGCATAGAGATTCACGATGAGCTCCTGCATAGCAATCAGGAGACTTGCCGTGTCCATCACAATCGATAAATCCTGGTGCAAGATTTTTGCATCCGAGCGCTCCAACCAGTCGAGCACCAGCATCAATCGACATAAACGGGCACGGGGGGAGGATGCTCGAGAACACTACCTCCCCTATATAAGTTATTTGTCCGATTCTCAAGCAGCCGAAGTCTGGTCATCGAATCGGGTCAAAGACCACAACTTCCGACTTTACCCACAATGCAAGTCATCGAATCGAACATCGGCCCCCGAGTCGGACTCCATGCGTATGTCAGGTCATCGGACCCAAATTCCGCCTTCCTGCGCATGGCGGGCCATCAATATCAACTCGGTCATCAGACCCAAACTCCGCCTTTTTGCGTATGGCACGCCTTCAAATCGGTCATCGGACCCAAATTCCGCCTTCCTGTGCATGGCGGGCCATCAACATCAACTCGGTCATCGGACCCAAATTCCGCCTTTCTGCGCATGGCACGCCATCAACTCGGTCATCGGACCCAAATTCCGCCTTCCTGCGCATGGCAGGTCATCGGACACAAATTCAGACCTCGCCAATATGCCTACGTATCGAATCGGTCATCGGACCCAACTTCCGACTTCATCCATACTGTAGGGTCTTTGAGGTTGGCGCGGTGCGCTCAACCCAGGGAGTCGACCCATCGAAGCATACACCTCCCCTATATAAGCTATTTGTCCGATTCCCACACCTGTGTAGTTTGCACCTCTGACCAGGACATCGACCCCAACTTCCGAACTCGACTGCAACGACGGCACCAGCGCCTTGGTGCGCACCTTGCGACGCACAGTCCCAACATTCGCCTTCCTGCACATGGCAGGTCATCGGACCCAAATTCCGACCTCGCGAGTATGCCTACATATCGAATCGGTCATCGGACCCAACTTCCGACTTCATCCATACCGTAGGGTCTTTGAGGTTGGCGCGGTGCGCTCAACCCGGGGAGTCGACCCAACGAAGCATACACCTCCCCTATATAAGCTATTTGTCCGATTCCCACACCTGTGTAGTTTGCACCTCCGATCAAGACATCGACCCCAACTTCCGAACTCGCCTCCAACGACCGAACCAGCGCCTTGGTGCGCACCTTGCAACGCACAGTGCCAACATTCGCCTTCCTGCACGTGGCAGGTCATCGGACCCAAATTCCGACCTCGCGAGTATGCCTACATATCGAATCGGTCATCGGACCCAACTTCCGACTTCATCCATACCGTAGGGTCTTTGAGGTTGGCGCGGTGCGCTCAACCCGGGGAGTCGACCCAACGAAGCATACACCTCCCCTATATAAGCTATTTGTCCGATTCCCACACCTGTGTAGCTTGCACCTCCGATCAGGACATCGACCCCAACTTCCGAACTCGACTAAAAAGACCGCACCAGCGCCTTGGTGTGCACCTTGCAACGCACAGTGTCAACATTCGCCTTCCTGCACATGGCAGGTCATCGGACCCAAATTCCGACCTCATGAGCATACCTACTAATCGAATTGGTCATCGGACCCAACTTCCGACTTCATCCATACCGTAGGGTCTTTGAGGTTGGCGCGGTGCGCTCAACCTGGGGAGTCGACCCATCGAAGCATACACCTCCCCTATATAAGCTATTTGTCCGATTCCGACACCTGTGTAGTTTGCACCTCCGCTCAGGACATCGACCCCAACTTCCGAACTCGCCTGCAACGACCGAACCAGCGCCTTGGTGCGCACCAAAAGTGCGCACTTTTGGAGGGCACTTTTGTGCGCTCCAAAGGTGCGCACTTTTGGAGGGCACTTTTCTGCGCTCCAAAGGTGCGCACTTTTGGAGGGCACTTTTTGGAGGGCACTTTTCTGCGCTCCAAAGGTGCGCACTTTTGGAGGGCACTTTTTGGAGGGCACTTTTCTGCGCTCCAAAGGTGCGCACTTTTGGAGGGCACTTTTTGGAGGGCACTTTTCTGCGCTCCAAAGGTGCGCACTTTTGGAGGGCACTTTTTGGAGGGCACTTTTCTGCGCTCCAAAGGTGCGCACTTTTGGAGGGCACTTTTTGGAGGGCACTTTTCTGCGCTCCAAAGGTGCGCACTTTTGGAGGGCACTTTTCTGCGCTCCAAAGGTGCGCACTTTTGGAGGGCACTTTTTGGAGGGCACTTTTCTGCGCTCCAAAGGTGCGCACTTTTGGAGGGCACTTTTTGGAGGGCACTTTTCTGCGCTCCAAAGGTGCGCACTTTTGGAGGGCACTTTTTGGAGGGCACTTTTCTGCGCTCCAAAGGTGCGCACTTTTGGAGGGCACTTTTGTGCACTCCAAAGGTGCGCACTTTTGGAGGGCACTTTTCCTGTGCTCCAAAGGTGCACACCTAGGTGAGCACCTTCGACCACACCTTGTAGCACACCAAACTCTGACTTTCGACTTCATCCGCAATGCAGGGTCTTTGAGGTTGGCGCAATGCGCACAACCAGGGGAGTCGACCCATCAAACCCAACACCTCCCCTATATAAGCTATTTGTCTGATTCTCATACATGCGTAGCCTGCAGGAGCAATTAGGACATCGACCCCAACTTTCGGCTTCTAAACGAAAACAAGGTCTTTGAGGTTGGTGTAATGCGAACAACTAGGGGAGTCAACCCATCAAACCCAACACCTCCCCTATATAAGCTATTTGTCTGATTCTCATACATGTGTAGTCTACAGGAGCAATTAGGACATCGACCCCAACTTTTGACTTCTTAACGAAAACAAGGTCTTTGAGGTTGACGTAATGCGCACAACCAGGGGAGTCGACCCATCAAACCCAACACCTCCCCTATATAAGCTATTTGTCCGATTCTCATACATGTGTAGCCTGCAGGAGCCATTAGGACATTGACCCCAACTTTTGACTTCTTAACGAAAACAAGGTCTTTGAGGTTGGCGTAATGCGCACAACCAAGGGAGTTGACCCATCAAACCCAACACCTCCCCTATATAAGCTATTTGTCTGATTCTCATACATGTGTAGCCTGCAACAACGATTAGGACATCCACCCCAACTTCTGAATTCGTCTGCGTTGACCGCACCAAAGGTGCACGCCTTGGTGCTCACCAAAATCCGACTTCCGACTTCTTCTGCTATGCGGGGTCTTTGAGGTTGGCGCAGTGCGCACAACCAGGGGAGTCAACCCACCGAATGCAACACCTCCCCTATATAAGCTATTTGTCTGATTCTCATACATGCGTAGACTGCAGCAATGATTAGGACATCCACCCCAACTTTTGACTTCTTAAACAAGACAGGGTCTTTGAAGTTGGTGCAGTGCACACAACCAGGGGAGTCGACCCATCAAACGCAACACCTCCCCTATATAAAGCTATTTGTCCGATTCTCATACGTGTAGTCTGCAGCAGCGATTAGGACATCGACCCCAACTTCCGAATTCGTTTGCATTGACCGCACCAAAGGTGCACGCCTTGGTGTGCACCCTGGAGTGCACTTTGGTGCTCACCTCGGTGCACACTTTGGTGTGCACCTCGGTGTGCACCAAAGGTGCGCACCTTGGAGCGCACCAAAGGTGTACACTTTGGAGCGCACCACATAGGGTCTTTGAGAGGTTGGCGCAGTGCGCACACCAAGGTGGGTGTTGAGGTGCGTGCCGAGGTGGGTGGGTGCTAGGGTGCGCTCCATGGTGGGTGCCAGGGTGGGTGCGTGCTAGGGTGGATTCCAAAGAGGGTCATAGGGTGGGTGCCAAGGTGGGTTGGTGATATAGTGGGTTCAAAGGTGGGTACTAGGGTGGGTTCCAAGGTGGGTCACAAGTTGGGTGCCAGGATGCGTGGGTGTTAGGTTGGGTGCCAAGGTGGGCTCCTGCGTGGGTGGGTGCTAGGGTGGGTTTCAAGGTGGACGCGAGGGCGGGTGCCAAGGTGGGTAACAAGTTGGGTGTTAGGATGGGTGAGTGCTAGAGTGGGTGCCAAGGTGGGTGGGTGCTAAGGTGGATGCCAAGGTGGTTCACAGGGTGGGTGGGTTCTAGGGTGAGTTCCAAGGTGGGTCACAGGTTCAGTGCTAGGGTGGGTGTCAAGGCGGGTGTCGAGGTGCCTGGGTGCTAGGGTGTGGATGCCAATGTGGGTCATAGGGTGGGTACTAGGGTGGGCTGCAATGTGGGTGCCAAGGTGGGTAACATGCTCGGTGGGTTCTAAATTGGGTGCCAGGGTGGGTGTGCACCCACCTTGCCCGAGGTGGGTGCCAAGGTGCCAGTGTGGGTGGGTGCTAAGGTGGATGCCAAGGTGGGTGAGAAGGTGGGTGATAGGTTGAGTGGTAGGATGGGTGGGTGCCAAGATGGGTCACAGGGTGGGTGCAAGGGTGGGTAGGTGCTAGGGTTGGTGTCAGGGTGGGTGGGTGCTAGGTTGGGTTCCAAGGTGGGTGCGAGGGTGAGTGTCAAGGTGGGTCACAGGTTAGGTGCTAGGATGGGTGAGTGCTAGGGTGCAAAGGTGCCAGGGTGGGTGCTAGGATGGGTCGATGCTAGGGTGAGTGGCAAGGTGGGTCCACAAGTGTCAAGGTGGGTGCCGAGGTGGGTGCCAAGTCGGCGACTGCTATGGTGGATGCCAAGGTGGGTCACGGGGTGGGTGCCAAGTTGCTAGGTTGGGTTCCAAGGTGGGTGCCAACGTGGGTGCTAGGGTGCGTGGGTTAAAGGGTGTGTCACAACGTGGGTGCCAGGATGGGTGCGCACCCACACTGGCCAAGACGGGTGCGGGTGCAAGGTTGGGTTCCAAGCCCGGTCACAGGCTGGGTGCTAGGATGGGTGGGTGCCAAGGTGGGCACCAGGGTGGGTGCACCCACCCTGGCCAAGGTGGGTCACGGGGTGGGTCCTAGGGTGGGTAACGGGGTGGGTACTAAGGTGCGTGCCAAGGTGGGTCATAGGGTGGGTGCCAAGGTGGGCACCAGGGTGGGTGTGCACCAACCCTAGCCAGGGTAGGTCACGGGGTGGTTGTCGGGGTGGGCGTCAAGGAGCCAAGGTGGGTGGCAAGTAGCCAAGTTGCGTGCCAAGGTGGGTGTCGGGGTGGGTGCCAAGGATCCAAGGTGGGTGCCAAGGAACCAAGGTGGGTGTCTGGGTGGGTGCCGAGGTGGGAGCCAGGGTGGGTCCCAAGGTGAGTGCAAAGGTGGGTGCCAGGGTCAAGGTGAGTGCCAATGTGGGTTCCAAGGTGCCAGGGTCAGGGTGAGTGCCAATGTGGGTTCAAAGGTGCTAAGTTGGGTGCGAGGTTGGGTGCGAGGGTGGGTGGGTGCCAAGGTGTGCTAGGTGGAAGCCCGGGTGGGTCGGCATCCCATGGGTGTCGAGTTGGGTGCCTGATGGGTGCTTCTTGTCAAGTTTTAGTCGTCGGGACTCATTTCGAGCCTTAGAGGTCGTTTCTTGTCCGGTTGCCCTGTCTTCGACCTGGGAACCCAATTTTGGTCCTCGGGTCCCATTTTTTTTTGTCTCGCATCCCACTTTTGGCCTGTGGCCTTTTCGGGGTCGATTCTCGTTTTGGGCATCAGAGCATGTTTCTTCTCCTAAAACCCAATATTTGTTTATTAAGTCTCGGAACACATTTTTGTTCTCGTGGACCCATCATGGGTCTTGGAACGCATTTGTGGTCCTTGGGTCCCATTTTGCATCCCGAAACTTGTGTTTTGGTGCTTGATCCCTATTTTGGGTGCCCACCTTGCACCAAGTGCGCACCCGGGGCAAACCGAGCGCCTTGGTGCACCGGGGCAAGATCGAGCGTGCACCCGAGGCGCCCCGAACATGCACCAAGGTGCACTCGGCCCACATGTGAGCGCAGGTCGTTGCGCCCGAGGTGGTGTGTGGGCACCGCGTTGCAGACGGGACACTGCACGCACACGACGCCCCCTCCAGGTGCACGCACGTAGGCCGGGCCGGGTGCACACCCGACGCCCTAGCAAGGTGCGCGCACCCGGGCAGGGCTCACACTTGGCGAACGGGGCGCACTTCGCGAGGGAGGGTGTGCACCTCGACGGGGGTGGGTGGCCGGGGTGGATTCGCACGTGGGTCGCGGTTTGCTAAGTACACACTGCGACAAGCTCATAACGGGTGCGATCATACCAGCGTTAGTGCACCGGATCCCATCAGAACTCCGCAGTTAAGCGCGCTTGGGCCGGAGTAGTACTGGGATGGGTGACCTCCCGGGAAGTCCCGGTGTTGCACCCTTTTTTAGTTTTTCGCCGGGCGTCGCAATGCTATTTGAATAAACCTTTTGCCCGTTTGCGTTCTCGTCGGGGCCGGGCCGGGCCGGGGTGCGCTGCCCGCACTACCGCGCGCGCGGGGGCGACACCGAGCGCGCACCCGAGGCGCCCCGAGCACACAGGCCACGGTGCAACCCGGGCGTTGTGCGCGCACCCCGGTGCGCCCGAGGTGCTGCGCGCGCACCCAGGTGAAATCGGTGTGCACCTCGGCCAGTGCGCGCTCGGTCGAGTCGCGCACGTTGGCCAAGGTGCACGGTGATGTTTCTTACTCTAAGGTTCCGCACCAGACGCCCGGGACAGGTGAGCGAAGCTGGGCGGGGCCGGGTGCGCGGCCGGGGCAGGTGCACGCAGCTGGAGAGAGCTTTGGAGCACACTTCGGAGCGCACCAATGATGCGCTCCATTCAAAAGTTTCCTGAAAAGGCAAAAAAAGTTGAGATTATAGAATTTCCCACTTGAGAGATTGTAAAAAAAAAAAATTTAAAATGAAGGAAACGCGGGTGCCAAGGTGTGCGCAGCCCAGCCAAGGTGTGCGCACCAAGGCGCCCACCCTGGCGAAGGTGCACGCAAGGTGCGCACCCGAGGCAAACCGGACAATTAACCCAACTTTCGACTTCGCGCGCACCTTGGAGCGCACTTCGGAGCGCTCCTTGGTGCGCACCAATCTTGGGCACCTCGGAGTGCACCATGGCGCCCACCAAGGTGCGCACCCGGGGCAAACCGAGCTCCGACTTCGTGCGCACCTTGGAGCGCACGAAAGGTGCGCACCATGGCGCCCACCAAGGTGCGCAGCCCAGCCAAGGCGTGCGCATCAAGGTGCGCACCCTGGCGAAGGTGCGCACCCGGGGCAAACCGAGCTCCGACTTCGTGCGCACCTTGGAGCGCACAAAAGGTGCGCAACCCAGCCAAGGTGTGCGCACCCCGGTCAAACCGAGCTCCGAATCGTGCGCACCAGAGGTGCACGCCATCGTGCGCACCTTGGAGCACACTTCGGAGCCCTCCTTGGTGCGCGCCGATGTTGCGCACCTCGGAGCGCACCCGGGGAAAACAATGCAATTAACCCGACTTTCGACTTCGTGGGCACCTCGGAGCGCTCTCGGGTTCGCACCTCGGAGCACACCGAGGTGCGCACCTTTGATGCGCTGCCTTCACCAATTTCCAGAAAAGGCAAGAAAACATTGAGAAGGTGTGCGCACCGAGGTGCCCACCCTGGCGAAGGTGCACGCGAGGTGCGCACCCGGGGCAAACCGGGCTCCGACTTCGTGCACGCCGCACCTTGGAGCACACTTCGGAGCGCTCCTTGGTGCGCACCAGGGCGCGCAACCCAGCCGAGGTGCCCACCCCGGCGAAGGTGCACGCGAGGTGCGCACCCGGGGCAAACCGGGCTCCGACTTCGTGCACGCCATGGTGCCCACCGCGGCGAAGGTGCACGCGAGGTGCGCACCCGGGGCAAACCGGGCTCCGACTTCGTGCACGCCGCACCTTGGAGCACACTTCGGAGCGCTCCTTGGTGCGCACCATGGTGCCCACCAGGGCGCGCAACCCCGCCGAAGGTGCACGCGAGGTGCGCACCCGGGGCAAACCGGGCTCCGACTTCGTGCACGCCGCACCTTGGAGCACACTTCGGAGCGCTCCTTGGTGCGCACCATGGTGCCCACCAGGGCGCGCAACCCCGCCGAAGGTGCACGCGAGGTGCGCACCCGGGGCAAACCGGGCTCCGACTTCGTGCACGCCATGGTGCGCACCGCGGCGAAGGTGCGCACCCGGGGCAAACCGGGCTCCGACTTCGTGCACGCCGCACCTTGGAGCACACTTCGGAGCGCTCCTTGGTGCGCACCAGGGCGCGCAACCCAGCCGAGGTGCCCACCCCGGCGAAGGTGCACGCGAGGTGCGTACCCGGGGCAAACCGGGCTCCGACTTCGTGCACGCCGCACCTTGGAGCACACTTCGGAGCGCTCCTTGGTGTGCACCATGGTGCCCACCAGGCCGCGCAACCCAGCCAAGGTGTGCGCACCAAGGTGCACGCGAGGTGCGCACCCGGGGCAAACCGGGGTCCGACTTCGTGCACGCCGCACCTTGGAGCACACATCGGGGCGCTCCCGGGTTCGCACCGGCGTTGCGCACCGTGGTGGGCACCTCGGAGCACACCAAGGTGGGCAGCGAGGTGCGCACCTTTGATGCGATGCCTTCACTAATTTCCATAAAAGGCAAAAAAAAAACGAGATTTTAAAATTTCCGTTTTGAAAGATAGTGAGAAAAAGGGAATGCTGGTGCCATCTTGAGCCCGCCCTGGTGCGCAGCCCAGCCAAGGTGTGCGCACCAAGGTGCCCACCCTGGCGAAGGTGCGCGCCCGGGCAATTAACCCAACTTCCAACTTCGCGCGCGCCAGGGTGGGAGCGCACCCAACAACCGGGCCTGGGAAGAGCCAATGCGAGAAACCCCACCAAACGCTCTGACAAAAAAAGAGGGGGCGCTCCAGTAACCCCGCTTCGGAGCGCACCCTGGGCAAACCCAGCCAAGGTGCCCACCCCGGCCAAGGTGCAGGCGAGGTGCGCACCCGGGGCAAACCGGGCTCCGACAACGTGCACGCCGCACCTTGGAGCACACTTCGTAGCGCTCCCGGGTGCGCACCTCAGAGCACACCAAGGTGGGCAGCGAGGTGCGCACCTTTGATGCGCTGCCTTCACTAATTTCCAGAAAAGGCAAAAAAAAAAGGAGATTTTAAAATTTCCGTTTTGAAAGATAGTGAAAAAAACGGAACGCGCGTGCCATCTTGAGCCCGCCCTGGTGCGCAGCCCAGGTAAGGTGCCCACCCTGGCAAAGGTGCGCACCCGGGCAATTAACCCTACTTCCGACTTCGTGCGCGCCAGGGTGGCAACCGGGCCTCGGAAGAGCCAATGCGAGAAACCCCACCAAACGCTCCGACAAAAAAAGAGGCGGCGCTCCAATAACCCCGCTTCGGAGCGCAGCCGGGGCAAACCCAGCCAAGGTGCCCACCCCGACGAAGGTGCACGCGAGGTGCGCACCCGGGGCAAACCGGGCTCCGACAACGTGCACGCAGCACCTTGGAGCACACTTCGAAGCACTCCCGGGTGCCCACCGGCGTTGCGCACCGTGGTGGGCAGCGAGGTGCGCACCTTTGATGCGCTGCCTTCACTAATTTCCAGAAAAAGGCAAAAAAAAATGAGATTTTAAAATTTCCGTTTTGAAAGATAGTGAAAAAAAAGGAACGCGGGTGCCATCTTGAGCCCGCCCTGGTGCGCAGCCCAGGCAAGGCATGCGCACCAAGGTGCCCACCCGAGGTGCACACCCGGGGCAAACCGGGCTCCGACTTCGTGCAGGCCGCACCTTGGAGCACACTTCGGAGCGCTCCTTGGTGCGCACCATGGTGCCCACCAGGGCGCGCAACCCAGCCAAGGTCTGCACACTAAGGTGCCCACCCCGGCGAAGGTGCACGCGAGGTGCGCACCCGGGGCAAACCGGGCTCCGACTTCGTGCACGCCATGGTGCCCACCGCGGCGAAGGTGCACGCGAGGTGCGCACCCGGGGCAAACCGGGCTCCGACTTCGTGCACGCCGCACCTTGGAGCACACTTCGGAGCGCTCCTTGGTGCGCACCATGGTGCCCACCAGGGCGCGCAACCCAGCCAAGGT
The DNA here is from genome assembly GCF_030272615.1 of Cryptomeria japonica. NCBI lineage: Eukaryota > Viridiplantae > Streptophyta > Pinopsida > Cupressales > Cupressaceae > Cryptomeria > Cryptomeria japonica. The sequence goes on along the minus strand of NW_026729044.1, from coordinate 102,290 downwards.
GTGCGCACCAAGGTGCACGCGAGGTGCGCACCCGGGGCAAACCGGGGTCCGACTTCGTGCACGCCGCACCTTGGAGCACACATCGGAGCGCTCCCAGGTTCGCACCAGCGTTGCGCACCTTTGATGCGCTGCCTTCACTAATTTCCAGAAAAGGCAAAAAAAAACGATATTTTAAAATTTCCGTTCTGAAAGATAGTGAAAAAAACGGAACGCGGGTGCCATCTTGAGCCCTTCCTGGTGCGCAGCCCAGGCAAGTTGTGCGCACCAAGGTGCCCACCCTGGCGGAGGTGCGCGCCCGGGGCAAACCGGGCTCCGACTTCGTGCACTGCATGGTGCCCACCAAGGCGCGCAACCCAGCCAAGGTGCCCACCGCAGCGAAGGTGCACGCGAGGTGCACACCCGGGGCAAACCGGGCTCCGACTTCGTGCACGCCGCACCTTGGAGCACACTTCAGAGCGCTCCTTGGTGCGCACCAGGGCGCGCAACCCAGCCGAGGTGCCCACCCCGGCGAAGGTGCACGCGAGGTGCGCACCCGGGGCAAACCGGGCTCCGACTTCGTGCACGCCATGGTGCCCACCGCGGCGAAGGTGCGCACCCGGGGCAAACCGGGCTCCGACTTCGTGCACGCCGCACCTTGGAGCACACTTCGGAGCGCTCCTTGGTGCGCACCATGGTGCCCACCAGGCCGCGCAACCCAGCCAAGGTGTGCGCACCAAGGTGCACGCGAGGTGCGCACCCGGGGCAAACCGGGGTCCGACTTCGTGCACGCCGCACCTTGGAGCACACATCGGGGCGCTCCCGGGTTCGCACCGGCGTTGCGCACCGTGGTGGGCACCTCGGAGCACACCAAGGTGGGCAGCGAGGTGCGCACCTTTGATGCGATGCCTTCACTAATTTCCATAAAAGGCAAAAAAAAAACGAGATTTTAAAATTTCCGTTTTGAAAGATAGTGAGAAAAAGGGAATGCTGGTGCCATCTTGAGCCCGCCCTGGTGCGCAGCCCAGCCAAGGTTTGCGCACCAAGGTGCCCACCCTGGCGAAGGTGCGCGCCCGGGCAATTAACCCAACTTCCAACTTCGCGCGCGCCAGGGTGGGAGCGCACCCAACAACCGGGCCTGGGAAGAGCCAATGCGAGAAACCCCACCAAACTCTCTGACAAAAAAAGAGGGGGCGCTCCAGTAACCCCGCTTCGGAGCGCACCCTGGGCAAACCCAGCCAAGGTGCCCACCCCGGCCAAGGTGCAGGCGAGGTGCGCACCCGGGGCAAACCGGGCTCCGACAACGTGCACGCCGCACCTTGGAGCACACTTCGTAGCGCTCCCGGGTGCGCACCTCAGAGCACACCAAGGTGGGCAGCGAGGTGCGCACCTTTGATGCGCTGCCTTCACTAATTTCCAGAAAAGGCAAAAAAAAAAGGAGATTTTAAAATTTCCGTTTTGAAAGATAGTGAAAAAAACGGAACGCGCGTGCCATCTTGAGCCCGCCCTGGTGCGCAGCCCAGGTAAGGTGCCACCCTGGCAAAGGTGCGCACCCGGGCAATTAACCCTACTTCCGACTTCGTGCGCGCCAGGGTGGCAACCGGGCCTCGGAAGAGCCAATGCGAGAAACCCCACCAAACGCTCCGACAAAAAAAGAGGCGGCGCTCCAATAACCCCGCTTCGGAGCGCAGCCGGGGCAAACCAAGCCAAGGTGCCCACCCCGACGAAGGTGCACGCGAGGTGCGCACCCGGGGCAAACCGGGCTCCGACAACGTGCACGCAGCACCTTGGAGCACACTTCGAAGCACTCCCGGGTGCCCACCGGCGTTGCGCACCGTGGTGGGCAGCGAGGTGCGCACCTTTGATGCGCTGCCTTCACTAATTTCCAGAAAAAGGCAAAAAAAAATGAGATTTTAAAATTTCCGTTTTGAAAGATAGTGAAAAAAAAGGAACGCGGGTGCCATCTTGAGCCCGCCCTGGTGCGCAGCCCAGGCAAGGCATGCGCACCAAGGTGCCCACCCGAGGTGCACACCCGGGGCAAACCGGGCTCCGACTTCGTGCAGGCCGCACCTTGGAGCACACTTCGGAGCGCTCCTTGGTGCGCACCATGGTGCCCACCAGGGCGCACCCGAGGCAAACCGGGCTCCGACTTCGTGCACGCCGCACCTTGGAGCACACATCGGAGCGCTCCCAGGTTCGCACCAGCGTTGCGCACCTTTGATGCGCTGCCTTCACTAATTTCCAGAAAAGGCAAAAAAAAACGATATTTTAAAATTTCCGTTCTGAAAGATAGTGAAAAAAACGGAACGCGGGTGCCATCTTGAGCCCTTCCTGATGCGCAGCCCAGGCAAGTTGTGCGCACCAAGGTGCCCACCCTGGCGGAGGTGCGCGCCCGGGGCAAACCGGGCTCCGACTTCGTGCACTGCATGGTGCCCACCAAGGCGCGCAACCCAGCCAAGGTGCCCACCGCAGCGAAGGTGCACGCGAGGTGCGCACCCGAGGTGCACACCCGGGGCAAACCGGGCTCCGACTTCGTGCACGCCGCACCTTGGAGCACACTTCAGAGCGCTCCTTGGTACGCACCAGGGCGCGCAACCCAGCCAAGGTGCTCACCCCGGCGAAGGTGCACGCGAGGTGCGCACCCGGGGCAAACCGGGCTCGGACTTCGTGCACGCCGCACCTTGGAGCACACATCGGAGCGCTCCCGGGTTCGCACCAGCATTGCGCACCTTTGATGCGCTGCCTTCACTAATTTCCAGAAAAGGCAAAAAAAAGAAAAAAATGAGATTTTAAAATTTCCGTTTTGAAAGATAGTGAAAAAAACGGAACGCGGGTGCCATCTTGAGCCCGCCCTGGTGTGCAGCCCAGGCAAGTTGTGCGCACCAAGGCACCCACCCTGGCCAAGGTGGGTCACGGGGTGGGTCCTAGGGTGGGTAACGGGGTGGGTACTAAGGTGCGTGCCAAGGTGGGTCATAGGGTGGGTGCCAAGGTGGGCACCAGGGTGGGTGTGCACCAACCCTAGCCAGGGTAGGTCACGGGGTGGTTGTCGGGGTGGGCGTCAAGGAGCCAAGGTGGGTGGCAAGTAGCCAAGTTGCGTGCCAAGGTGGGTGTCGGGGTGGGTGCCAAGGATCCAAGGTGGGTGCCAAGGAACCAAGGTGGGTGTCTGGGTGGGTGCCGAGGTGGGAGCCAGGGTGGGTCCCAAGGTGAGTGCAAAGGTGGGTGCCAGGGTCAAGGTGAGTGCCAATGTGGGTTCCAAGGTGCCAGGGTCAGGGTGAGTGCCAATGTGGGTTCAAAGGTGCTAAGTTGGGTGCGAGGTTGGGTGCGAGGGTGGGTGGGTGCCAAGGTGTGCTAGGTGGAAGCCCGGGTGGGTCGGCATCCCATGGGTGTCGAGTTGGGTGCCTGATGGGTGCTTCTTGTCAAGTTTTAGTCGTCAGGACTCATTTCGAGCCTTAGAGGTCGTTTCTTGTCCGGTTGCCCTGTCTTCGACCTGGGAACCCAATTTTGGTCCTCGGGTCCCATTTTTTTTTGTCTCGCATCCCACTTTTGGCCTGTGGCCTTTTCGGGGTCGATTCTCGTTTTGGGCATCAGAGCATGTTTCTTCTCCTAAAACCCAATATTTGTTTATTAAGTCTCGGAACACATTTTTGTTCTCGTGGACCCATCATGGGTCTTGGAACGCATTTGTGGTCCTTGGGTCCCATTTTGCATCCCGAAACTTGTGTTTTGGTGCTTGATCCCTATTTTGGGTGCCCACCTTGCACCAAGTGCGCACCCGGGGCAAACCGAGCGCCTTGGTGCACCGGGGCAAGATCGAGCGTGCACCCGAGGCGCCCCGAACATGCACCAAGGTGCACTCGGCCCACATGTGAGCGCAGGTCGTTGCGCCCGAGGTGGTGTGTGGGCACCGCGTTGCAGACGGGACACTGCACGCACACGACGCCCCCTCCAGGTGCACGCACGTAGGCCGGGCCGGGTGCACACCCGACGCCCTAGCAAGGTGCGCGCACCCGGGCAGGGCTCACACTTGGCGAACGGGGCGCACTTCGCGAGGGAGGGTGTGCACCTCGACGGGGGTGGGTGGCCGGGGTGGATTCGCACGTGGGTCGCGGTTTGCTAAGTACACACTGCGACAAGCTCATAACGGGTGCGATCATACCAGCGTTAGTGCACCGGATCCCATCAGAACTCCGCAGTTAAGCGCGCTTGGGCCGGAGTAGTACTGGGATGGGTGACCTCCCGGGAAGTCCCGGTGTTGCACCCTTTTTTAGTTTTTCGCCGGGCGTCGCAATGCTATTTGAATAAACCTTTTGCCCGTTTGCGTTCTCGTCGGGGCCGGGCCGGGCCGGGGTGCGCTGCCCGCACTACCGCGCGCGCGGGGGCGACACCGAGCGCGCACCCGAGGCGCCCCGAGCACACAGGCCACGGTGCAACCCGGGCGTTGTGCGCGCACCCCGGTGCGCCCGAGGTGCTGCGCGCGCACCCAGGTGAAATCGGTGTGCACCTCGGCCAGTGCGCGCTCGGTCGAGTCGCGCACGTTGGCCAAGGTGCACGGTGATGTTTCTTACTCTAAGGTTCCGCACCAGACGCCCGGGACAGGTGAGCGAAGCTGGGCGGGGCCGGGTGCGCGGCCGGGGCAGGTGCACGCAGCTGGAGAGAGCTTTGGAGCACACTTCGGAGCGCACCAATGATGCGCTCCATTCAAAAGTTTCCTGAAAAGGCAAAAAAAGTTGAGATTATAGAATTTCCCACTTGAGAGATTGTAAAAAAAAAAAATTTAAAATGAAGGAAACGCGGGTGCCAAGGTGTGCGCAGCCCAGCCAAGGTGTGCGCACCAAGGCGCCCACCCTGGCGAAGGTGCACGCAAGGTGCGCACCCGAGGCAAACCGGACAATTAACCCAACTTTCGACTTCGCGCGCACCTTGGAGCGCACTTCGGAGCGCTCCTTGGTGCGCACCAATCTTGGGCACCTCGGAGTGCACCATGGCGCCCACCAAGGTGCGCACCCGGGGCAAACCGAGCTCCGACTTCGTGCGCACCTTGGAGCGCACGAAAGGTGCGCACCATGGCGCCCACCAAGGTGCGCAGCCCAGCCAAGGCGTGCGCATCAAGGTGCGCACCCTGGCGAAGGTGCGCACCCGGGGCAAACCGAGCTCCGACTTCGTGCGCACCTTGGAGCGCACAAAAGGTGCGCAACCCAGCCAAGGTGTGCGCACCCCGGTCAAACCGAGCTCCGAATCGTGCGCACCAGAGGTGCACGCCATCGTGCGCACCTTGGAGCACACTTCGGAGCCCTCCTTGGTGCGCGCCGATGTTGCGCACCTCGGAGCGCACCCGGGGAAAACAATGCAATTAACCCGACTTTCGACTTCGTGGGCACCTCGGAGCGCTCTCGGGTTCGCACCTCGGAGCACACCGAGGTGCGCACCTTTGATGCGCTGCCTTCACCAATTTCCAGAAAAGGCAAGAAAACATTGAGAAGGTGTGCGCACCGAGGTGCCCACCCTGGCGAAGGTGCACGCGAGGTGCGCACCCGGGGCAAACCGGGCTCCGACTTCGTGCACGCCATGGTGCCCACCGCGGCGAAGGTGCACGCGAGGTGCGCACCCGGGGCAAACCGGGCTCCGACTTCGTGCACGCCGCACCTTGGAGCACACTTCGGAGCGCTCCTTGGTGCGCACCATGGTGCCCACCAGGGCGCGCAACCCCGCCGAAGGTGCACGCGAGGTGCGCACCCGGGGCAAACCGGGCTCCGACTTCGTGCACGCCGCACCTTGGAGCACACTTCGGAGCGCTCCTTGGTGCGCACCATGGTGCCCACCAGGGCGCGCAACCCCGCCGAAGGTGCACGCGAGGTGCGCACCCGGGGCAAACCGGGCTCCGACTTCGTGCACGCCATGGTGCGCACCGCGGCGAAGGTGCGCACCCGGGGCAAACCGGGCTCCGACTTCGTGCACGCCGCACCTTGGAGCACACTTCGGAGCGCTCCTTGGTGCGCACCAGGGCGCGCAACCCAGCCGAGGTGCCCACCCCGGCGAAGGTGCACGCGAGGTGCGTACCCGGGGCAAACCGGGCTCCGACTTCGTGCACGCCGCACCTTGGAGCACACTTCGGAGCGCTCCTTGGTGCGCACCATGGTGCCCACCAGGCCGCGCAACCCAGCCAAGGTGTGCGCACCAAGGTGCACGCGAGGTGCGCACCCGGGGCAAACCGGGGTCCGACTTCGTGCACGCCGCACCTTGGAGCACACATCGGGGCGCTCCCGGGTTCGCACCGGCGTTGCGCACCGTGGTGGGCACCTCGGAGCACACCAAGGTGGGCAGCGAGGTGCGCACCTTTGATGCGATGCCTTCACTAATTTCCATAAAAGGCAAAAAAAAAACGAGATTTTAAAATTTCCGTTTTGAAAGATAGTGAGAAAAAGGGAATGCTGGTGCCATCTTGAGCCCGCCCTGGTGCGCAGCCCAGCCAAGGTGTGCGCACCAAGGTGCCCACCCTGGCGAAGGTGCGCGCCCGGGCAATTAACCCAACTTCCAACTTCGCGCGCGCCAGGGTGGGAGCGCACCCAACAACCGGGCCTGGGAAGAGCCAATGCGAGAAACCCCACCAAACGCTCTGACAAAAAAAGAGGGGGCGCTCCAGTAACCCCGCTTCGGAGCGCACCCTGGGCAAACCCAGCCAAGGTGCCCACCCCGGCCAAGGTGCAGGCGAGGTGCGCACCCGGGGCAAACCGGGCTCCGACAACGTGCACGCCGCACCTTGGAGCACACTTCGTAGCGCTCCCGGGTGCGCACCTCAGAGCACACCAAGGTGGGCAGCGAGGTGCGCACCTTTGATGCGCTGCCTTCACTAATTTCCAGAAAAGGCAAAAAAAAAAGGAGATTTTAAAATTTCCGTTTTGAAAGATAGTGAAAAAAACGGAACGCGCGTGCCATCTTGAGCCCGCCCTGGTGCGCAGCCCAGGTAAGGTGCCCACCCTGGCAAAGGTGCGCACCCGGGCAATTAACCCTACTTCCGACTTCGTGCGCGCCAGGGTGGCAACCGGGCCTCGGAAGAGCCAATGCGAGAAACCCCACCAAACGCTCCGACAAAAAAAGAGGCGGCGCTCCAATAACCCCGCTTCGGAGCGCAGCCGGGGCAAACCCAGCCAAGGTGCCCACCCCGACGAAGGTGCACGCGAGGTGCGCACCCGGGGCAAACCGGGCTCCGACAACGTGCACGCAGCACCTTGGAGCACACTTCGAAGCACTCCCGGGTGCCCACCGGCGTTGCGCACCGTGGTGGGCAGCGAGGTGCGCACCTTTGATGCGCTGCCTTCACTAATTTCCAGAAAAAGGCAAAAAAAAATGAGATTTTAAAATTTCCGTTTTGAAAGATAGTGAAAAAAAAGGAACGCGGGTGCCATCTTGAGCCCGCCCTGGTGCGCAGCCCAGGCAAGGCATGCGCACCAAGGTGCCCACCCGAGGTGCACACCCGGGGCAAACCGGGCTCCGACTTCGTGCAGGCCGCACCTTGGAGCACACTTCGGAGCGCTCCTTGGTGCGCACCATGGTGCCCACCAGGGCGCGCAACCCAGCCAAGGTCTGCACACTAAGGTGCCCACCCCGGCGAAGGTGCACGCGAGGTGCGCACCCGGGGCAAACCGGGCTCCGACTTCGTGCACGCCATGGTGCCCACCGCGGCGAAGGTGCACGCGAGGTGCGCACCCGGGGCAAACCGGGCTCCGACTTCGTGCACGCCGCACCTTGGAGCACACTTCGGAGCGCTCCTTGGTGCGCACCATGGTGCCCACCAGGGCGCGCAACCCAGCCAAGGTGTGCGCACCAAGGTGCACGCGAGGTGCGCACCCGGGGCAAACCGGGGTCCGACTTCGTGCACGCCGCACCTTGGAGCACACATCGGAGCGCTCCCAGGTTCGCACCAGCGTTGCGCACCTTTGATGCGCTGCCTTCACTAATTTCCAGAAAAGGCAAAAAAAAACGATATTTTAAAATTTCCGTTCTGAAAGATAGTGAAAAAAACGGAACGCGGGTGCCATCTTGAGCCCTTCCTGGTGCGCAGCCCAGGCAAGTTGTGCGCACCAAGGTGCCCACCCTGGCGGAGGTGCGCGCCCGGGGCAAACCGGGCTCCGACTTCGTGCACTGCATGGTGCCCACCAAGGCGCGCAACCCAGCCAAGGTGCCCACCGCAGCGAAGGTGCACGCGAGGTGCACACCCGGGGCAAACCGGGCTCCGACTTCGTGCACGCCGCACCTTGGAGCACACTTCAGAGCGCTCCTTGGTGCGCACCAGGGCGCGCAACCCAGCCGAGGTGCCCACCCCGGCGAAGGTGCACGCGAGGTGCGCACCCGGGGCAAACCGGGCTCCGACTTCGTGCACGCCATGGTGCCCACCGCGGCGAAGGTGCGCACCCGGGGCAAACCGGGCTCCGACTTCGTGCACGCCGCACCTTGGAGCACACTTCGGAGCGCTCCTTGGTGCGCACCATGGTGCCCACCAGGCCGCGCAACCCAGCCAAGGTGTGCGCACCAAGGTGCACGCGAGGTGCGCACCCGGGGCAAACCGGGGTCCGACTTCGTGCACGCCGCACCTTGGAGCACACATCGGGGCGCTCCCGGGTTCGCACCGGCGTTGCGCACCGTGGTGGGCACCTCGGAGCACACCAAGGTGGGCAGCGAGGTGCGCACCTTTGATGCGATGCCTTCACTAATTTCCATAAAAGGCAAAAAAAAAACGAGATTTTAAAATTTCCGTTTTGAAAGATAGTGAGAAAAAGGGAATGCTGGTGCCATCTTGAGCCCGCCCTGGTGCGCAGCCCAGCCAAGGTTTGCGCACCAAGGTGCCCACCCTGGCGAAGGTGCGCGCCCGGGCAATTAACCCAACTTCCAACTTCGCGCGCGCCAGGGTGGGAGCGCACCCAACAACCGGGCCTGGGAAGAGCCAATGCGAGAAACCCCACCAAACTCTCTGACAAAAAAAGAGGGGGCGCTCCAGTAACCCCGCTTCGGAGCGCACCCTGGGCAAACCCAGCCAAGGTGCCCACCCCGGCCAAGGTGCAGGCGAGGTGCGCACCCGGGGCAAACCGGGCTCCGACAACGTGCACGCCGCACCTTGGAGCACACTTCGTAGCGCTCCCGGGTGCGCACCTCAGAGCACACCAAGGTGGGCAGCGAGGTGCGCACCTTTGATGCGCTGCCTTCACTAATTTCCAGAAAAGGCAAAAAAAAAAGGAGATTTTAAAATTTCCGTTTTGAAAGATAGTGAAAAAAACGGAACGCGCGTGCCATCTTGAGCCCGCCCTGGTGCGCAGCCCAGGTAAGGTGCCACCCTGGCAAAGGTGCGCACCCGGGCAATTAACCCTACTTCCGACTTCGTGCGCGCCAGGGTGGCAACCGGGCCTCGGAAGAGCCAATGCGAGAAACCCCACCAAACGCTCCGACAAAAAAAGAGGCGGCGCTCCAATAACCCCGCTTCGGAGCGCAGCCGGGGCAAACCAAGCCAAGGTGCCCACCCCGACGAAGGTGCACGCGAGGTGCGCACCCGGGGCAAACCGGGCTCCGACAACGTGCACGCAGCACCTTGGAGCACACTTCGAAGCACTCCCGGGTGCCCACCGGCGTTGCGCACCGTGGTGGGCAGCGAGGTGCGCACCTTTGATGCGCTGCCTTCACTAATTTCCAGAAAAAGGCAAAAAAAAATGAGATTTTAAAATTTCCGTTTTGAAAGATAGTGAAAAAAAAGGAACGCGGGTGCCATCTTGAGCCCGCCCTGGTGCGCAGCCCAGGCAAGGCATGCGCACCAAGGTGCCCACCCAAGGTGCACACCCGGGGCAAACCGGGCTCCGACTTCGTGCAGGCCGCACCTTGGAGCACACTTCGGAGCGCTCCTTGGTGCGCACCATGGTGCCCACCAGGGCGCACCCGAGGCAAACCGGGCTCCGACTTCGTGCACGCCGCACCTTGGAGCACACATCGGAGCGCTCCCAGGTTCGCACCAGCGTTGCGCACCTTTGATGCGCTGCCTTCACTAATTTCCAGAAAAGGCAAAAAAAAACGATATTTTAAAATTTCCGTTCTGAAAGATAGTGAAAAAAACGGAACGCGGGTGCCATCTTGAGCCCTTCCTGATGCGCAGCCCAGGCAAGTTGTGCGCACCAAGGTGCCCACCCTGGCGGAGGTGCGCGCCCGGGGCAAACCGGGCTCCGACTTCGTGCACTGCATGGTGCCCACCAAGGCGCGCAACCCAGCCAAGGTGCCCACCGCAGCGAAGGTGCACGCGAGGTGCGCACCCGAGGTGCACACCCGGGGCAAACCGGGCTCCGACTTCGTGCACGCCGCACCTTGGAGCACACTTCAGAGCGCTCCTTGGTACGCACCAGGGCGCGCAACCCAGCCAAGGTGCTCACCCCGGCGAAGGTGCACGCGAGGTGCGCACCCGGGGCAAACCGGGCTCGGACTTCGTGCACGCCGCACCTTGGAGCACACATCGGAGCGCTCCCGGGTTCGCACCAGCATTGCGCACCTTTGATGCGCTGCCTTCACTAATTTCCAGAAAAGGCAAAAAAAAGAAAAAAATGAGATTTTAAAATTTCCGTTTTGAAAGATAGTGAAAAAAACGGAACGCGGGTGCCATCTTGAGCCCGCCCTGGTGTGCAGCCCAGGCAAGTTGTGCGCACCAAGGCACCCACCCTGGCCAAGGTGGGTCACGGGGTGGGTCCTAGGGTGGGTAACGGGGTGGGTACTAAGGTGCGTGCCAAGGTGGGTCATAGGGTGGGTGCCAAGGTGGGCACCAGGGTGGGTGTGCACCAACCCTAGCCAGGGTAGGTCACGGGGTGGTTGTCGGGGTGGGCGTCAAGGAGCCAAGGTGGGTGGCAAGTAGCCAAGTTGCGTGCCAAGGTGGGTGTCGGGGTGGGTGCCAAGGATCCAAGGTGGGTGCCAAGGAACCAAGGTGGGTGTCTGGGTGGGTGCCGAGGTGGGAGCCAGGGTGGGTCCCAAGGTGAGTGCAAAGGTGGGTGCCAGGGTCAAGGTGAGTGCCAATGTGGGTTCCAAGGTGCCAGGGTCAGGGTGAGTGCCAATGTGGGTTCAAAGGTGCTAAGTTGGGTGCGAGGTTGGGTGCGAGGGTGGGTGGGTGCCAAGGTGTGCTAGGTGGAAGCCCGGGTGGGTCGGCATCCCATGGGTGTCGAGTTGGGTGCCTGATGGGTGCTTCTTGTCAAGTTTTAGTCGTCGGGACTCATTTCGAGCCTTAGAGGTCGTTTCTTGTCCGGTTGCCCTGTCTTCGACCTGGGAACCCAATTTTGGTCCTCGGGTCCCATTTTTTTTTGTCTCGCATCCCACTTTTGGCCTGTGGCCTTTTCGGGGTCGATTCTCGTTTTGGGCATCAGAGCATGTTTCTTCTCCTAAAACCCAATATTTGTTTATTAAGTCTCGGAACACATTTTTGTTCTCGTGGACCCATCATGGGTCTTGGAACGCATTTGTGGTCCTTGGGTCCCATTTTGCATCCCGAAACTTGTGTTTTGGTGCTTGATCCCTATTTTGGGTGCCCACCTTGCACCAAGTGCGCACCCGGGGCAAACCGAGCGCCTTGGTGCACCGGGGCAAGATCGAGCGTGCACCCGAGGCGCCCCGAACATGCACCAAGGTGCACTCGGCCCACATGTGAGCGCAGGTCGTTGCGCCCGAGGTGGTGTGTGGGCACCGCGTTGCAGACGGGACACTGCACGCACACGACGCCCCCTCCAGGTGCACGCACGTAGGCCGGGCCGGGTGCACACCCGACGCCCTAGCAAGGTGCGCGCACCCGGGCAGGGCTCACACTTGGCGAACGGGGCGCACTTCGCGAGGGAGGGTGTGCACCTCGACGGGGGTGGGTGGCCGGGGTGGATTCGCACGTGGGTCGCGGTTTGCTAAGTACACACTGCGACAAGCTCATAACGGGTGCGATCATACCAGCGTTAGTGCACCGGATCCCATCAGAACTCCGCAGTTAAGCGCGCTTGGGCCGGAGTAGTACTGGGATGGGTGACCTCCCGGGAAGTCCCGGTGTTGCACCCTTTTTTAGTTTTTCGCCGGGCGTCGCAATGCTATTTGAATAAACCTTTTGCCCGTTTGCGTTCTCGTCGGGGCCGGGCCGGGGTGCGCTGCCCGCACTACCGCGCGCGCGGGGGCGACACCGAGCGCGCACCCGAGGCGCCCCGAGCACACAGGCCACGGTGCAACCCGGGCGTTGTGCGCGCACCCCGGTGCGCCCGAGGTGCTGCGCGCGCACCCAGGTGAAATCGGTGTGCACCTCGGCCAGTGCGCGCTCGGTCGAGTCGCGCACGTTGGCCAAGGTGCACGGTGATGTTTCTTACTCTAAGGTTCCGCACCAGACGCCCGGGACAGGTGAGCGAAGCTGGGCGGGGCCGGGTGCGCGGCCGGGGCAGGTGCACGCAGCTGGAGAGAGCTTTGGAGCACACTTCGGAGCGCACCAATGATGCGCTCCATTCAAAAGTTTCCTGAAAAGGCAAAAAAAGTTGAGATTATAGAATTTCCCACTTGAGAGATTGTAAAAAAAAAAAATTTAAAATGAAGGAAACGCGGGTGCCAAGGTGTGCGCAGCCCAGCCAAGGTGTGCGCACCAAGGCGCCCACCCTGGCGAAGGTGCACGCAAGGTGCGCACCCGAGGCAAACCGGACAATTAACCCAACTTTCGACTTCGCGCGCACCTTGGAGCGCACTTCGGAGCGCTCCTTGGTGCGCACCAATCTTGGGCACCTCGGAGTGCACCATGGCGCCCACCAAGGTGCGCACCCGGGGCAAACCGAGCTCCGACTTCGTGCGCACCTTGGAGCGCACGAAAGGTGCGCACCATGGCGCCCACCAAGGTGCGCAGCCCAGCCAAGGCGTGCGCATCAAGGTGCGCACCCTGGCGAAGGTGCGCACCCGGGGCAAACCGAGCTCCGACTTCGTGCGCACCTTGGAGCGCACAAAAGGTGCGCAACCCAGCCAAGGTGTGCGCACCCCGGTCAAACCGAGCTCCGAATCGTGCGCACCAGAGGTGCACGCCATCGTGCGCACCTTGGAGCACACTTCGGAGCCCTCCTTGGTGCGCGCCGATGTTGCGCACCTCGGAGCGCACCCGGGGAAAACAATGCAATTAACCCGACTTTCGACTTCGTGGGCACCTCGGAGCGCTCTCGGGTTCGCACCTCGGAGCACACCGAGGTGCGCACCTTTGATGCGCTGCCTTCACCAATTTCCAGAAAAGGCAAGAAAACATTGAGAAGGTGTGCGCACCGAGGTGCCCACCCTGGCGAAGGTGCACGCGAGGTGCGCACCCGGGGCAAACCGGGCTCCGACTTCGTGCACGCCGCACCTTGGAGCACACTTCGGAGCGCTCCTTGGTGCGCACCAGGGCGCGCAACCCCGCCGAAGGTGCACGCGAGGTGCGCACCCGGGGCAAACCGGGCTCCGACTTCGTGCACGCCATGGTGCGCACCGCGGCGAAGGTGCGCACCCGGGGCAAACCGGGCTCCGACTTCGTGCACGCCGCACCTTGGAGCACACTTCGGAGCGCTCCTTGGTGCGCACCAGGGCGCGCAACCCAGCCGAGGTGCCCACCCCGGCGAAGGTGCACGCGAGGTGCGTACCCGGGGCAAACCGGGCTCCGACTTCGTGCACGCCGCACCTTGGAGCACACTTCGGAGCGCTCCTTGGTGCGCACCATGGTGCCCACCAGGCCGCGCAACCCAGCCAAGGTGTGCGCACCAAGGTGCACGCGAGGTGCGCACCCGGGGCAAACCGGGGTCCGACTTCGTGCACGCCGCACCTTGGAGCACACATCGGGGCGCTCCCGGGTTCGCACCGGCGTTGCGCACCGTGGTGGGCACCTCGGAGCACACCAAGGTGGGCAGCGAGGTGCGCACCTTTGATGCGATGCCTTCACTAATTTCCATAAAAGGCAAAAAAAAAACGAGATTTTAAAATTTCCGTTTTGAAAGATAGTGAGAAAAAGGGAATGCTGGTGCCATCTTGAGCCCGCCCTGGTGCGCAGCCCAGCCAAGGTGTGCGCACCAAGGTGCCCACCCTGGCGAAGGTGCGCGCCCGGGCAATTAACCCAACTTCCAACTTCGCGCGCGCCAGGGTGGGAGCGCACCCAACAACCGGGCCTGGGAAGAGCCAATGCGAGAAACCCCACCAAACGCTCTGACAAAAAAAGAGGGGGCGCTCCAGTAACCCCGCTTCGGAGCGCACCCTGGGCAAACCCAGCCAAGGTGCCCACCCCGGCCAAGGTGCAGGCGAGGTGCGCACCCGGGGCAAACCGGGCTCCGACAACGTGCACGCCGCACCTTGGAGCACACTTCGTAGCGCTCCCGGGTGCGCACCTCAGAGCACACCAAGGTGGGCAGCGAGGTGCGCACCTTTGATGCGCTGCCTTCACTAATTTCCAGAAAAGGCAAAAAAAAAAGGAGATTTTAAAATTTCCGTTTTGAAAGATAGTGAAAAAAACGGAACGCGCGTGCCATCTTGAGCCCGCCCTGGTGCGCAGCCCAGGTAAGGTGCCCACCCTGGCAAAGGTGCGCACCCGGGCAATTAACCCTACTTCCGACTTCGTGCGCGCCAGGGTGGCAACCGGGCCTCGGAAGAGCCAATGCGAGAAACCCCACCAAACGCTCCGACAAAAAAAGAGGCGGCGCTCCAATAACCCCGCTTCGGAGCGCAGCCGGGGCAAACCCAGCCAAGGTGCCCACCCCGACGAAGGTGCACGCGAGGTGCGCACCCGGGGCAAACCGGGCTCCGACAACGTGCACGCAGCACCTTGGAGCACACTTCGAA
>NW_026729044.1:62500-77500 GCF_030272615.1 Cryptomeria japonica | reverse complement strand
CGAGAGTGCTGAGAGTGGGACAGCGCTGAATAGGCGGGAGAAGCCTGCGCGTATAAACGGAGATATATATCCAATTGCAACGAAGGAACGTGCCAAAGATCGAGAACAATGGCAGAAATGCTAGTAACGTGCACTTCGGGACCAACGCATCACCGGAAGACAACCGCCAAACATCGAAAGAGTCGCGATGCTCCGCAACCTACGTGCAAAGCGGTCGCACACCGGGTAAGGGAGTGAGAGCCCCAAACATAGCTGGGCGAGGCGCTCACTCCGCTCTTTAATATCTCGTTAATACCGCCAAGGAAATGGCACAAGCACACACACACAAGCATCCTCGGAAGAGGACAGTTCGAGTGACAGGTCAAATCCAAGAGTTCCGAAGACTACCTCCAGGAACAATCGGGAACAAGACCGATTACAAGTCGTCGAGTCTGTTACTGGGCGAACACGAGATGCGCACAGGAAATCGATCAGCCCTCACAATGGCCCAAGGCCAGAGATCGGACTGCTACGATTTACCCCAACAATCATCGTGCCACTCTTCGCAGAGAGGTGATAGACGCCAACGAGCCCGCGCATAGCAATCGAGGTGTAAAAAGGGCGTTGAAGGCAGGAAGCCTGGACGAAAGAGGCTACGAGGTCACCTCGAAGCGGTCTAAGAATCGGGCGCACTTGGGGCGACTACCAGTGCCAACCCCTTATCCCGCGGTGCGTCCGACACACAGAAATTTCCAAGGCGGCCAAGGAGCCTCCCCGCATAGCAATCGGGGTGTGAGGTTACGGATGCAGCATTGATAGCAATCGAGGTGTGAGGCGAAGGATGCAGAAGTGAGAGCCGAGGGATGTAGCAGAGATAGCAATCGGGGTGTGTGATGCAGAAGAGATAGCAATCGAGGTGTGCGGTGGGAAGGGCCCAGCAGCCAGAATGCATGAAGCGACGGATGAAGCAGTGATGACAACCGGGCTGTGAGGAGAGGAGGGATGCAGCCAAGAAAGCAATCAGGGCTCGAGGCAAGGGATGCATCAAGGATAGCAATCATGTTGTGAGGCGAGATTCCAAAGGCTAAACGTGAGAGGCTGCAGGGTCGACTCAGAGAGGTCTATGCATGTGAGAGGCTGAAAGCAAGGTCGACTCGGAGCGGTCTATGCATCGGGCGCGCTTGGGGCGACTACCAGTGCCAACCCCTTATCCCGCGACGCGTCCGACAAAGAGAACGTTCCAAGGCGGCAGAGGAGGTTACCAGCCGAAGGATGCAGTAGCAATAACAGGTATAGTTCCGCGGCGGCCGAGAAGACTCACCGCATAGGAATCGGGATGCGAGGCGAGGGATGCGGCGGGAAGGCCCCGACGGCTAAACGGAAGAGGCTGCAGGGCCGCCTCGGAATGGTCCAAGCATCGGATGCGATTGGGACGACTACCAGTGCCAACCCCTTATCCCGCGATGCGTCCGATACACAGATAGTTCCAAGGCGGCCGAGGAGCCTCACCGCATATCAATCGGGGTGCGAGGCGAGGGATGGGGCGGGAAGGCCCCAACGGCTAGACGGAAGAGGCTTCAGGGCCACCTCGGAATGGTCCAAGCATCGGACGCGCTTGGGGCGACTGCCAGTGCCAACCCCTTATCCCGCGATGCGTCCGATACACAGATGGTTCCAAGGCGGCCGAGGAGCCTCACCGCATAGCAATCGGGGGTGCGAGGCGAGGGATGGGGCGGGAAGGCCCCAACGGCTAGACGGAAGAGGCTTCAGGGCCGCCTAGGAATGGTCCAAGCATCGGACACGCTTGGGGCGACTACCAGTGACAGCCCCCTATCCCGCGATGCGTCCGATACGAAGATGGTTCCAAGGCGGCCGAGGAGCCTCACCGCATAGCAATCGGGGTGCGAGGTGGGGGATGCGGCGAGATGGCCCCAACGGCTAGACGGAAGAGGCCACAGGGCCGCGTCGGAATAGTCCAAGCATCGGACGCGCTTGGGGCGACTACCAGTGACAACCCCTTATCCCGCGATGCGTCCGATACGAAGATAGTTCCAAGGCGGCCGAGGAGCCTCACCGCATAGCAATCGGGGTGCGAGGTGGGGGATGCGGCGAGATGGCCCCAACGGCTAGACGGAAGAGGCTGCAGGGCCGCCTCGGAATAGTCCAAGCATCGGACGCGCTTGGGGCCACTACCAGTGACAACCCCTTATCCCGCAATGCGTCCGATACGAAGATAGTTCCAAGGCGGCCGAAGAGCCTCACCGCATAGCAATCGGGGTGCGAGGTGGGGGATGCGGCGAGATGGCCCCAACGGCTAGACGGAAGAGGCCACAGGGCCGCCTCGGAATAGTCCAAGCATCGGACGCGCTTGGGGCGACTACCAGTGACAACCCCTTATCCCGCGATGCGTCCGATACGAAGATAGTTCCCAGGCGGCCGAGGAGCCTCACCGCATAGCAATCGGGGTGCGAGGCGAGGGATGCGGCGAGATGGCCCCAAAGGCTAGACGGAAGAGGCTGCAGGGCTGCCTCGGAATAGTCCAAGCATCGGACGCGCTTGGGGTGACTACCACTGCCAACCCCTTATCCCGCGATGCGTTCGATACACAGATAGTTCCGAGGCGGCCGAGGAGGTGGGGGATGCAGCGAGATGGCCCCAACGGCTAGACGGAAGAGGCTGCAGGGCCGCCTCGGAATAGTCCAAGCATCGGACGCGCTTGGGGCGACTACCAGTGACAACCCCTTATCCCGCGATGCGTCCGATACACAGATAGTTCCGAGGCGGCCAAGGAGCCTCACCGCATAGCAATCGTGGTGCGAGGTGGGGGATGCGGCGAGATGGCCCCAACGGCTAGACGGAAGAGGCTGCAGGGCCGCCTCGGAATGGTCCAAGCATCGGATGCGCTTGGGGCGACTACCACTGCCAACCCCTTATCCCGCGATGCGTCCGATACACAGATAGTTCCAAGGCGGCCGAGGAGCCTCACAGCATAGCAATCAGGGTGCGAGGCGAGGGATGCGGCGAGAAAGCCCCAACGGCTAGAGGGAAGAGGCTTCAGGTCCGCCTCGGAATGGTCCAAGCATCGGACGCGCTTGGGGCGACTACCAGTGACAACCCCTTATCCCGCGACGCGTCCGATACACAGATAGTTCCAAGGCGGCCGAGGAGCCTCACCGCATAGCAATCGGGGTGCGAGGCGAGGGATGCGGCGAGAAGGACCCAACGGCTACACGGAAGAGGCTTCGGGGCCGCCTCGGAATGGTCCAAGCATCGGACGCGCTTGGGGCGACTACCAGTGACAACCCCTTATCCCGCGACGCGTCCGATACACAGATAGTTCCAAGGCGGCCGAGGAGCCTCACCGCATAGCAATCGGGGTGCGAGGCGAGGGATGCGGCGAGAAGGACCCAACGGCTACACGGAAGAGGCTTCGGGGCCGCCTCGGAATGGTCCAAGCATCGGACGCGCTTGGGGCGACTACCAGTGACAACCCCTTATCCCGCGACGCGTCCGATACACAGATAGTTCCAAGGCGGCCGAGGAGCCTCACCGCATAGCAATCGGGGTGCGAGGCGAGGGATGCGGCGAGAAGGACCCAACGGCTAGACGGAAGAGGCTTCGGGTCCGCCTCGGAATGGTCCAAGCATCGGACGCGCTTGGGGCGACTACCAGTGACAACCCCTTATCCCGCGACGCGTCCGATACACAGATAGTTCCAAGGCGGCCGAGGAGCCTCACCGCATAGCAATCGGGGTGCGAGGCGAGGGATGCGGCGAGAAGGACCCAACGGCTAGACGGAAGAGGCTTCGGGTCCGCCTCGGAATGGTCCAAGCATCGGACGCGCTTGGGGCGACTACCAGTGACAACCCCTTATCCCGCGACGCGTCCGATACACAGATAGTTCCAAGGCGGCCGAGGAGCCTCACCGCATAGCAATCGGGGTGCGAGGCGAGGGATGCGGCGAGAAGGACCCAACGGCTAGACGGAAGAGGCTTCGGGTCCGCCTCGGAATGGTCCAAGCATCGGACGCGCTTGGGGCGACTACCAGTGACAACCCCTTATCCCGCGACGCGTCCGATACACAGATAGTTCCGAGGCGGCCGAGGAGCCTCACCGCATAGCAATCGGGGTGCGAGGCGAAGGATGCGGCGAGAAGGACCCAACGGCTAGACGGAAGAGGCTTCGGGTCCGCCTCGGAATGGTCTAAGCATCGGACGCGCTTGGGGCGACTACCAGTGACAACCCCTTATCCCGCGACGCGTCCGATACACAGATAGTTCCAAGGCGGCCGAGGAGCCTCACCGCATAGCAATCGGGGTGCGAGGCGAGGGATGCGGCGAGAAGGACCCAACGGCTAGACGGAAGAGGCTTCAGGGCCGCCTCGGAATGGTCCAAGCATCGAACGCGCTTGGGGCGACTACCAGTGACAACCCCTTATCCCGCGACGCGTCCGATACACAGATAGTTCCGAGGCGGCCGAGGAGCCTCACCGCATAGCAATCGGGGTGCGAGGCGAGGGATGCGGCGAGAAGGACCCAACGGCTAGACGGAAGAGGCTTCAGGGCCGCCTCGGAATGGTCCAAGCATCGGACGCGCTTGGGGCGACTACCAGTGACAACCCCTTATCCCGCGACGCGTCCGATACACAGATAGTTCCGAGGCGGCCGAGGAGCCTCACCGCATAGCAATCGGGGTGCGAGGCGAGGGATGCGGCGAGAAGGACCCAACGGCTAGACGGAAGAGGCTTCAGGGCCGCCTCGGAATGGTCCAAGCATCGGACGCGCTTGGGGCGACTACCAATGACAACCCCTTATCCCGCGACGCGTCCGATACACAGATAGTTCCGAGGCGGCCGAGGAGCCTCACCGCATAGCAATCGGGGTGCGAGGCGAGGGATGCGGCGAGAAGGACCCAACGGCTAGACGGAAGAGGCTTCAGGGCCGCCTCGGAATGGTCCAAGCATCGGACGCGCTTGGGGCGACTACCAGTGACAACCCCTTATCCCGCGACGCGTCCGATACACAGATAGTTCCGAGGCGGCCGAGGAGCCTCACCGCATAGCAATCGGGGTGCGAGGCGAGGGATGCGGCGAGAAGGACCCAACGGCTAGACGGAAGAGGCTTCAGGGCCGCCTCGGAATGGTCCAAGCATCGGACGCGCTTGGGGCGACTACCGTTGCCAACCCCTTATCCCGCGATGCGTCTGATACACAGATAGTTCCGAGGCGGCCGAGGAGCCTCACCGCATAGCAATCGGGTTGCGAGGCAGATTATTGGGAAGGGAACCCCCTGGGATGCGGCTCAAGCAGTGCCCAAAGGGACTGGAATGCGGAATCACATCGAGAGACCCAAATGCTATACGAGGGCTCAAATCGAATTATCGATTTGGCCACGACATGGACGCATCGGAACGACTACCTTTGCCGAACCACTCGCAATTGCATCCATACCGAAACCAATAGACATTTCCGTTAGAGCCCTCGCATAGCATTCGGGAATCTCGCATGCCCCTCTAAATCGACCAATGCTGGCGCTCAATGAAAATCCGAGCGCTACCACCGTTCGAGCGCCAGCATTGGTCGAGTTAGAGGGGCACGGGGGAGAATGCTCCAGTCAACACCTCCCCTATATAAGTTATTTGTCCGATTCTCGCACAACCGTAGTCTGCCTCGTCGAATCAAACAACGGTCCCAGATTCCGACTTCCGTTCCGTAGAGACCCAAAAGCTAGATGGAGGCTCGCAAGAAAGAGAGTCGGCGCATAGCAATCGGGTTTCTCGAACGTTTAGGGACCGAGCTCACTTGCGGATAGGGCAAAATCCGCCAAGCAACCCAAAAGCTAGACGGGGGCTCGAATCGAATCGCCTAGGCGGCCACAACAACGACGTGTTGGATCGACTACCAGTGCCAAACCATTCAGCAAGACTAGTCTGTGTCGAGGCCGGATAGAGATTCTCAGAGAGCGCCCGCATAGCATTTAGGAGACCTGCCGCGTCCCTCACACTCGACAAATGGTGGTGCACGTTTATAAATCCGAGCGATCCCAACCCTTTCAAGCACCAACATCGGTCGAGATAGAGGGGCACGGAGGGGGCTGCGTGAGACAACACAGTCCCCTATATAAGTTATTTGTCCGATTCTCACACATCCGAAGAATGGTCATCAAATCGGACAACAGCCCAAACTTCCGACTTCCGTCCCAGAAAGCCCAAGAGCTATCTAAAACGTTCATGGCCGGAACTCGATCGCGGCTATACCAGTCCGCCAAGCAACCCAAAAGCTAGACTGGAGCTCTAGTCGAATCACCTCTGTGGCCATTGCAAGGACGTGTTGGAGCGACTACCATTGCCGAACCATTCCGCAGGTCGAGTCCATACCAAGGCCGCATAGAGATTCACGATGAGCTCCTGCATAGCAATCAGGAGACTTGCCGTGTCCATCACAATCGATAAATCCTGGTGCAAGATTTTTGCATCCGAGCGCTCCAACCAGTCGAGCACCAGCATCAATCGACATAAACGGGCACGGGGGGAGGATGCTCGAGAACACTACCTCCCCTATATAAGTTATTTGTCCGATTCTCAAGCAGCCGAAGTCTGGTCATCGAATCGGGTCAAAGACCACAACTTCCGACTTTACCCACAATGCAAGTCATCGAATCGAACATCGGCCCCCGAGTCGGACTCCATGCGTATGTCAGGTCATCGGACCCAAATTCCGCCTTCCTGCGCATGGCGGGCCATCAATATCAACTCGGTCATCGGACCCAAACTCCGCCTTTTTGCGTATGGCACGCCTTCAAATCGGTCATCGGACCCAAATTCCGCCTTCCTGTGCATGGCGGGCCATCAACATCAACTCGGTCATCGGACCCAAATTCCGCCTTTCTGCGCATGGCACGCCATCAACTCGGTCATCGGACCCAAATTCCGCCTTCCTGCGCATGGCAGGTCATCGGACACAAATTCAGACCTCGCCAATATGCCTACGTATCGAATCGGTCATCGGACCCAACTTCCGACTTCATCCATACTGTAGGGTCTTTGAGGTTGGCGCGGTGCGCTCAACCCAGGGAGTCGACCCATCGAAGCATACACCTCCCCTATATAAGCTATTTGTCCGATTCCCACACCTGTGTAGTTTGCACCTCTGACCAGGACATCGACCCCAACTTCCGAACTCGACTGCAACGACGGCACCAGCGCCTTGGTGCGCACCTTGCGACGCACAGTCCCAACATTCGCCTTCCTGCACATGGCAGGTCATCGGACCCAAATTCCGACCTCGCGAGTATGCCTACATATCGAATCGGTCATCGGACCCAACTTCCGACTTCATCCATACCGTAGGGTCTTTGAGGTTGGCGCGGTGCGCTCAACCCGGGGAGTCGACCCAACGAAGCATACACCTCCCCTATATAAGCTATTTGTCCGATTCCCACACCTGTGTAGTTTGCACCTCCGATCAAGACATCGACCCCAACTTCCGAACTCGCCTCCAACGACCGAACCAGCGCCTTGGTGCGCACCTTGCAACGCACAGTGCCAACATTCGCCTTCCTGCACGTGGCAGGTCATCGGACCCAAATTCCGACCTCGCGAGTATGCCTACATATCGAATCGGTCATCGGACCCAACTTCCGACTTCATCCATACCGTAGGGTCTTTGAGGTTGGCGCGGTGCGCTCAACCCGGGGAGTCGACCCAACGAAGCATACACCTCCCCTATATAAGCTATTTGTCCGATTCCCACACCTGTGTAGCTTGCACCTCCGATCAGGACATCGACCCCAACTTCCGAACTCGACTAAAAAGACCGCACCAGCGCCTTGGTGTGCACCTTGCAACGCACAGTGTCAACATTCGCCTTCCTGCACATGGCAGGTCATCGGACCCAAATTCCGACCTCATGAGCATACCTACTAATCGAATTGGTCATCGGACCCAACTTCCGACTTCATCCATACCGTAGGGTCTTTGAGGTTGGCGCGGTGCGCTCAACCTGGGGAGTCGACCCATCGAAGCATACACCTCCCCTATATAAGCTATTTGTCCGATTCCGACACCTGTGTAGTTTGCACCTCCGCTCAGGACATCGACCCCAACTTCCGAACTCGCCTGCAACGACCGAACCAGCGCCTTGGTGCGCACCAAAAGTGCGCACTTTTGGAGGGCACTTTTGTGCGCTCCAAAGGTGCGCACTTTTGGAGGGCACTTTTCTGCGCTCCAAAGGTGCGCACTTTTGGAGGGCACTTTTTGGAGGGCACTTTTCTGCGCTCCAAAGGTGCGCACTTTTGGAGGGCACTTTTTGGAGGGCACTTTTCTGCGCTCCAAAGGTGCGCACTTTTGGAGGGCACTTTTTGGAGGGCACTTTTCTGCGCTCCAAAGGTGCGCACTTTTGGAGGGCACTTTTTGGAGGGCACTTTTCTGCGCTCCAAAGGTGCGCACTTTTGGAGGGCACTTTTTGGAGGGCACTTTTCTGCGCTCCAAAGGTGCGCACTTTTGGAGGGCACTTTTCTGCGCTCCAAAGGTGCGCACTTTTGGAGGGCACTTTTTGGAGGGCACTTTTCTGCGCTCCAAAGGTGCGCACTTTTGGAGGGCACTTTTTGGAGGGCACTTTTCTGCGCTCCAAAGGTGCGCACTTTTGGAGGGCACTTTTTGGAGGGCACTTTTCTGCGCTCCAAAGGTGCGCACTTTTGGAGGGCACTTTTGTGCACTCCAAAGGTGCGCACTTTTGGAGGGCACTTTTCCTGTGCTCCAAAGGTGCACACCTAGGTGAGCACCTTCGACCACACCTTGTAGCACACCAAACTCTGACTTTCGACTTCATCCGCAATGCAGGGTCTTTGAGGTTGGCGCAATGCGCACAACCAGGGGAGTCGACCCATCAAACCCAACACCTCCCCTATATAAGCTATTTGTCTGATTCTCATACATGCGTAGCCTGCAGGAGCAATTAGGACATCGACCCCAACTTTCGGCTTCTAAACGAAAACAAGGTCTTTGAGGTTGGTGTAATGCGAACAACTAGGGGAGTCAACCCATCAAACCCAACACCTCCCCTATATAAGCTATTTGTCTGATTCTCATACATGTGTAGTCTACAGGAGCAATTAGGACATCGACCCCAACTTTTGACTTCTTAACGAAAACAAGGTCTTTGAGGTTGACGTAATGCGCACAACCAGGGGAGTCGACCCATCAAACCCAACACCTCCCCTATATAAGCTATTTGTCCGATTCTCATACATGTGTAGCCTGCAGGAGCCATTAGGACATTGACCCCAACTTTTGACTTCTTAACGAAAACAAGGTCTTTGAGGTTGGCGTAATGCGCACAACCAAGGGAGTTGACCCATCAAACCCAACACCTCCCCTATATAAGCTATTTGTCTGATTCTCATACATGTGTAGCCTGCAACAACGATTAGGACATCCACCCCAACTTCTGAATTCGTCTGCGTTGACCGCACCAAAGGTGCACGCCTTGGTGCTCACCAAAATCCGACTTCCGACTTCTTCTGCTATGCGGGGTCTTTGAGGTTGGCGCAGTGCGCACAACCAGGGGAGTCAACCCACCGAATGCAACACCTCCCCTATATAAGCTATTTGTCTGATTCTCATACATGCGTAGACTGCAGCAATGATTAGGACATCCACCCCAACTTTTGACTTCTTAAACAAGACAGGGTCTTTGAAGTTGGTGCAGTGCACACAACCAGGGGAGTCGACCCATCAAACGCAACACCTCCCCTATATAAAGCTATTTGTCCGATTCTCATACGTGTAGTCTGCAGCAGCGATTAGGACATCGACCCCAACTTCCGAATTCGTTTGCATTGACCGCACCAAAGGTGCACGCCTTGGTGTGCACCCTGGAGTGCACTTTGGTGCTCACCTCGGTGCACACTTTGGTGTGCACCTCGGTGTGCACCAAAGGTGCGCACCTTGGAGCGCACCAAAGGTGTACACTTTGGAGCGCACCACATAGGGTCTTTGAGAGGTTGGCGCAGTGCGCACACCAAGGTGGGTGTTGAGGTGCGTGCCGAGGTGGGTGGGTGCTAGGGTGCGCTCCATGGTGGGTGCCAGGGTGGGTGCGTGCTAGGGTGGATTCCAAAGAGGGTCATAGGGTGGGTGCCAAGGTGGGTTGGTGATATAGTGGGTTCAAAGGTGGGTACTAGGGTGGGTTCCAAGGTGGGTCACAAGTTGGGTGCCAGGATGCGTGGGTGTTAGGTTGGGTGCCAAGGTGGGCTCCTGCGTGGGTGGGTGCTAGGGTGGGTTTCAAGGTGGACGCGAGGGCGGGTGCCAAGGTGGGTAACAAGTTGGGTGTTAGGATGGGTGAGTGCTAGAGTGGGTGCCAAGGTGGGTGGGTGCTAAGGTGGATGCCAAGGTGGTTCACAGGGTGGGTGGGTTCTAGGGTGAGTTCCAAGGTGGGTCACAGGTTCAGTGCTAGGGTGGGTGTCAAGGCGGGTGTCGAGGTGCCTGGGTGCTAGGGTGTGGATGCCAATGTGGGTCATAGGGTGGGTACTAGGGTGGGCTGCAATGTGGGTGCCAAGGTGGGTAACATGCTCGGTGGGTTCTAAATTGGGTGCCAGGGTGGGTGTGCACCCACCTTGCCCGAGGTGGGTGCCAAGGTGCCAGTGTGGGTGGGTGCTAAGGTGGATGCCAAGGTGGGTGAGAAGGTGGGTGATAGGTTGAGTGGTAGGATGGGTGGGTGCCAAGATGGGTCACAGGGTGGGTGCAAGGGTGGGTAGGTGCTAGGGTTGGTGTCAGGGTGGGTGGGTGCTAGGTTGGGTTCCAAGGTGGGTGCGAGGGTGAGTGTCAAGGTGGGTCACAGGTTAGGTGCTAGGATGGGTGAGTGCTAGGGTGCAAAGGTGCCAGGGTGGGTGCTAGGATGGGTCGATGCTAGGGTGAGTGGCAAGGTGGGTCCACAAGTGTCAAGGTGGGTGCCGAGGTGGGTGCCAAGTCGGCGACTGCTATGGTGGATGCCAAGGTGGGTCACGGGGTGGGTGCCAAGTTGCTAGGTTGGGTTCCAAGGTGGGTGCCAACGTGGGTGCTAGGGTGCGTGGGTTAAAGGGTGTGTCACAACGTGGGTGCCAGGATGGGTGCGCACCCACACTGGCCAAGACGGGTGCGGGTGCAAGGTTGGGTTCCAAGCCCGGTCACAGGCTGGGTGCTAGGATGGGTGGGTGCCAAGGTGGGCACCAGGGTGGGTGCACCCACCCTGGCCAAGGTGGGTCACGGGGTGGGTCCTAGGGTGGGTAACGGGGTGGGTACTAAGGTGCGTGCCAAGGTGGGTCATAGGGTGGGTGCCAAGGTGGGCACCAGGGTGGGTGTGCACCAACCCTAGCCAGGGTAGGTCACGGGGTGGTTGTCGGGGTGGGCGTCAAGGAGCCAAGGTGGGTGGCAAGTAGCCAAGTTGCGTGCCAAGGTGGGTGTCGGGGTGGGTGCCAAGGATCCAAGGTGGGTGCCAAGGAACCAAGGTGGGTGTCTGGGTGGGTGCCGAGGTGGGAGCCAGGGTGGGTCCCAAGGTGAGTGCAAAGGTGGGTGCCAGGGTCAAGGTGAGTGCCAATGTGGGTTCCAAGGTGCCAGGGTCAGGGTGAGTGCCAATGTGGGTTCAAAGGTGCTAAGTTGGGTGCGAGGTTGGGTGCGAGGGTGGGTGGGTGCCAAGGTGTGCTAGGTGGAAGCCCGGGTGGGTCGGCATCCCATGGGTGTCGAGTTGGGTGCCTGATGGGTGCTTCTTGTCAAGTTTTAGTCGTCGGGACTCATTTCGAGCCTTAGAGGTCGTTTCTTGTCCGGTTGCCCTGTCTTCGACCTGGGAACCCAATTTTGGTCCTCGGGTCCCATTTTTTTTTGTCTCGCATCCCACTTTTGGCCTGTGGCCTTTTCGGGGTCGATTCTCGTTTTGGGCATCAGAGCATGTTTCTTCTCCTAAAACCCAATATTTGTTTATTAAGTCTCGGAACACATTTTTGTTCTCGTGGACCCATCATGGGTCTTGGAACGCATTTGTGGTCCTTGGGTCCCATTTTGCATCCCGAAACTTGTGTTTTGGTGCTTGATCCCTATTTTGGGTGCCCACCTTGCACCAAGTGCGCACCCGGGGCAAACCGAGCGCCTTGGTGCACCGGGGCAAGATCGAGCGTGCACCCGAGGCGCCCCGAACATGCACCAAGGTGCACTCGGCCCACATGTGAGCGCAGGTCGTTGCGCCCGAGGTGGTGTGTGGGCACCGCGTTGCAGACGGGACACTGCACGCACACGACGCCCCCTCCAGGTGCACGCACGTAGGCCGGGCCGGGTGCACACCCGACGCCCTAGCAAGGTGCGCGCACCCGGGCAGGGCTCACACTTGGCGAACGGGGCGCACTTCGCGAGGGAGGGTGTGCACCTCGACGGGGGTGGGTGGCCGGGGTGGATTCGCACGTGGGTCGCGGTTTGCTAAGTACACACTGCGACAAGCTCATAACGGGTGCGATCATACCAGCGTTAGTGCACCGGATCCCATCAGAACTCCGCAGTTAAGCGCGCTTGGGCCGGAGTAGTACTGGGATGGGTGACCTCCCGGGAAGTCCCGGTGTTGCACCCTTTTTTAGTTTTTCGCCGGGCGTCGCAATGCTATTTGAATAAACCTTTTGCCCGTTTGCGTTCTCGTCGGGGCCGGGCCGGGCCGGGGTGCGCTGCCCGCACTACCGCGCGCGCGGGGGCGACACCGAGCGCGCACCCGAGGCGCCCCGAGCACACAGGCCACGGTGCAACCCGGGCGTTGTGCGCGCACCCCGGTGCGCCCGAGGTGCTGCGCGCGCACCCAGGTGAAATCGGTGTGCACCTCGGCCAGTGCGCGCTCGGTCGAGTCGCGCACGTTGGCCAAGGTGCACGGTGATGTTTCTTACTCTAAGGTTCCGCACCAGACGCCCGGGACAGGTGAGCGAAGCTGGGCGGGGCCGGGTGCGCGGCCGGGGCAGGTGCACGCAGCTGGAGAGAGCTTTGGAGCACACTTCGGAGCGCACCAATGATGCGCTCCATTCAAAAGTTTCCTGAAAAGGCAAAAAAAGTTGAGATTATAGAATTTCCCACTTGAGAGATTGTAAAAAAAAAAAATTTAAAATGAAGGAAACGCGGGTGCCAAGGTGTGCGCAGCCCAGCCAAGGTGTGCGCACCAAGGCGCCCACCCTGGCGAAGGTGCACGCAAGGTGCGCACCCGAGGCAAACCGGACAATTAACCCAACTTTCGACTTCGCGCGCACCTTGGAGCGCACTTCGGAGCGCTCCTTGGTGCGCACCAATCTTGGGCACCTCGGAGTGCACCATGGCGCCCACCAAGGTGCGCACCCGGGGCAAACCGAGCTCCGACTTCGTGCGCACCTTGGAGCGCACGAAAGGTGCGCACCATGGCGCCCACCAAGGTGCGCAGCCCAGCCAAGGCGTGCGCATCAAGGTGCGCACCCTGGCGAAGGTGCGCACCCGGGGCAAACCGAGCTCCGACTTCGTGCGCACCTTGGAGCGCACAAAAGGTGCGCAACCCAGCCAAGGTGTGCGCACCCCGGTCAAACCGAGCTCCGAATCGTGCGCACCAGAGGTGCACGCCATCGTGCGCACCTTGGAGCACACTTCGGAGCCCTCCTTGGTGCGCGCCGATGTTGCGCACCTCGGAGCGCACCCGGGGAAAACAATGCAATTAACCCGACTTTCGACTTCGTGGGCACCTCGGAGCGCTCTCGGGTTCGCACCTCGGAGCACACCGAGGTGCGCACCTTTGATGCGCTGCCTTCACCAATTTCCAGAAAAGGCAAGAAAACATTGAGAAGGTGTGCGCACCGAGGTGCCCACCCTGGCGAAGGTGCACGCGAGGTGCGCACCCGGGGCAAACCGGGCTCCGACTTCGTGCACGCCGCACCTTGGAGCACACTTCGGAGCGCTCCTTGGTGCGCACCAGGGCGCGCAACCCAGCCGAGGTGCCCACCCCGGCGAAGGTGCACGCGAGGTGCGCACCCGGGGCAAACCGGGCTCCGACTTCGTGCACGCCATGGTGCCCACCGCGGCGAAGGTGCACGCGAGGTGCGCACCCGGGGCAAACCGGGCTCCGACTTCGTGCACGCCGCACCTTGGAGCACACTTCGGAGCGCTCCTTGGTGCGCACCATGGTGCCCACCAGGGCGCGCAACCCCGCCGAAGGTGCACGCGAGGTGCGCACCCGGGGCAAACCGGGCTCCGACTTCGTGCACGCCGCACCTTGGAGCACACTTCGGAGCGCTCCTTGGTGCGCACCATGGTGCCCACCAGGGCGCGCAACCCCGCCGAAGGTGCACGCGAGGTGCGCACCCGGGGCAAACCGGGCTCCGACTTCGTGCACGCCATGGTGCGCACCGCGGCGAAGGTGCGCACCCGGGGCAAACCGGGCTCCGACTTCGTGCACGCCGCACCTTGGAGCACACTTCGGAGCGCTCCTTGGTGCGCACCAGGGCGCGCAACCCAGCCGAGGTGCCCACCCCGGCGAAGGTGCACGCGAGGTGCGTACCCGGGGCAAACCGGGCTCCGACTTCGTGCACGCCGCACCTTGGAGCACACTTCGGAGCGCTCCTTGGTGCGCACCATGGTGCCCACCAGGCCGCGCAACCCAGCCAAGGTGTGCGCACCAAGGTGCACGCGAGGTGCGCACCCGGGGCAAACCGGGGTCCGACTTCGTGCACGCCGCACCTTGGAGCACACATCGGGGCGCTCCCGGGTTCGCACCGGCGTTGCGCACCGTGGTGGGCACCTCGGAGCACACCAAGGTGGGCAGCGAGGTGCGCACCTTTGATGCGATGCCTTCACTAATTTCCATAAAAGGCAAAAAAAAAACGAGATTTTAAAATTTCCGTTTTGAAAGATAGTGAGAAAAAGGGAATGCTGGTGCCATCTTGAGCCCGCCCTGGTGCGCAGCCCAGCCAAGGTGTGCGCACCAAGGTGCCCACCCTGGCGAAGGTGCGCGCCCGGGCAATTAACCCAACTTCCAACTTCGCGCGCGCCAGGGTGGGAGCGCAC